>NC_141876.1:529434700-529737730 GCF_056163025.1 Triticum urartu
TGCATTTCTAATGGTTCTCTGATTGCTTGGAAGAAGAAACAGATTGCAGTGCTCGTACAAGTGCACCTCCTCCTGCAACGTCGGCACACCACCATCCAGCTCTACCCTCTATTATATGCTCTACGGCATTGCCGCCGTGGCTCAGATGGTGGCAAACTTGCTAGCGCTAATGCCTCTCGCACGATGTCGCAAGAGCCTTCATTCTCTCAAGTGGCATGAATGGCCGGGAGGACAATGGTGCCATGGGCGCTGGCATTCCCTCTCTCAAATCGTGAAGTGAATAAGAGAAATAGTCTAGCATATTAGGGGAACGAGGCCCAAACAGAATTGTTGAGATGAGTTAGGCTCACTACCAAAATGGTTGTGTATTCTTCTCCAAAGTGGGCCATGTTTGCATAACATGACCCCATGGGATATAGTCATACCTTATCAAGCCCAAATGATAATCTTCTTTTCTCAATAAACTTTAACCCCGACTTTCAAATAATAATTTGGCGCAAACACTAGACATAGCATTGACCATAATTTTTTATACATCACACCATATTTTTAGAATCTACTAACATGTAAGTCATATGAAAAAAGGAATAAATCTACGCATGTAATTTACATGTAACCATTATATTATATTGTTTCAGAAATCCTAGGTAGGTCTCACTAGATGTCTAGACCCATGTTTATACTCTACAACATTGTACATTTGTAAATAGAAGGGTTTGGTTTAATTTATAACCATCGTCTAGACGGTAATCTCTAGTTCCCAACCTAGGGGTGTGCATTACATGATGGAGAATACAATAATCTCTGAACTTTGCCAAAAGCTTACAAAAGTAATTTCAACTAAATAAACAATTATGTTTGCGATTTCAAAAGGAAGATATAATGATAAGGTGTTTAACAAATATGCATGCATGTATCATGCTTATCGAGTGAACAAAACAAATATTAGGATAGATACTAGGAAAAAGAATGCATACCAATATGAATACAACCACTGGCTCCATCACGAAAGGTTGCGTGATAAAAGCCCACGCCCGCCATGCTAACTCAGCAGCTTCCTCAACTGACATGTTGAATTTGTAACTGAAATGTACAACACAAACATAAGGGATGCAATTTCAAGATAATATAGAGGTATAAAAGAACATACCCCTCATCCAAGATACCATGAGCATACAATAAGCATACAGAGAGTTAGAGAACCGGCTTCCCTTGAGCCTTGCACCCTCGCTTATCAACATAGTACCAAGACCGAACCCTAGAAAAAGAGCAGTATTGTTAAGCATAGCCCTAAGTACAGCTTAACGACACTAAAATATGTCAAAGGGCCACTCACAGTTCCATCAAATCTCTAAAGGAAGAAACTATTGTTATACTAACTGTCTTTTACTATCAAAGGGGAGTGCGGTTGTGTTGGTAGGTCGTGGTACATCGATTCGCATGTTCGTGTGTCGCTTCCTCCGCTGTCAACCAAATTATCACCGACGAGTGGACCCGCCCGCTCTCTTCCCTGCCTCATCGACTCGCTCGACCCAATCTGATTTATTCTTCCTCTCTCGTGAAGAGTGAGTGCGACCAGCTAGGGTTACTATCGCGTTCAGTCGTCACCGCCTCGCATAACATTTGTCGAACACAAGCCTAGGTCGCCCTCATTTGTACATGCAAGATGTAGCTCACCATCTTCTATGTCACGTACGACCTTCATCTATACCTGCTTCCTAGCGCATCGAACAGTGGCACCGCAGCAGGTCTCCGAGTGCAGCAGCTACTCCAGTTGTACGTGAGCCATGGGTTCAAGAGAGGTTCTTGGAGTTCTCATGGTCCGCGGCCGCCGAAAGGGTGTAAGAGTAGATTTGTTAAGGCTTCCAGGTGTTTGTCTTCAATACCAACGTATTCTTTTCTCATCACTAAGCATTTGTCTCACTCACTAATTGTTTCTTGCACTATATGGCCAGATCTAGCTTCTTCATTTATCCATGATTTTTCTTTATAGTCCATCGACTAAATGTACAAGAGCTTGGCGGCTCTTTTCTAGCTGCGGCTAAAACTTTATATTAAAGTAAACTTTAGTTTTGTTGGTTTCTTGTTCATAGAAACCAGCGGCAAGAAATAAGGCCAGATTAGCCACAGCAACATCAACCGACTTTATGAGCATGTACCTGGACCCTCCTGTATGGCAGTTGATCCACCTTACATGAAGATTAATTTCATTTACATCAATATATTAATTTTGCTCCTGGTATGCATTTCTTCGAGAAATCTTAGGGCAAATATTTTTTTATTTTTGCTTTCTTCAGAAATCTTGGGAGAATTTAGTGTCGGCACCTTCAGTTCTATTACGTCCATCCCAAAAAGTTTGTCTTAAATTTATCTAGATACGGATGAATCTAACACTAAAAATTAGCATTGTAATCACAACTGTGGGCTAATTCTGTAAAGAAATGCAATGATGTATTGTTCTTGGTTAAACTTCAGTTCTGTATATACTCCCTTCGTCCCAAAGTAAGTGCCGCTGATTTAGTACAAAGTTAGTGACACTTATTTTGGGATGGAGGGAGTACTTAGTAATGCAAATTCAAGAATGTTGCAGGCATGTTGTCATTGAAGTTTTGATAGATATTTTGCTTATGCGTATTTAACATTAACAGAGTTACTAACATTGTTTCGATATTTCGCTAGTAGAAGACTGGATTGTGTCTATAGCCATTGTGCATCAATGCGATCCAAAAATAGGTAATTCGAGGTGGATTTCACTTGTGGTAGCACACAGTTCAGATAGCAACGCGGGAATTTTACAGAAGCCTTCTACAAAAGCCTTCTACAAACCACAAACATGCATCAAGCAAAAGCCTTCTACAACGACTAACAAACATGTAAGGGCAATTTTACAGAAGGATCAGCACTTGTGGAAAAATAGACATTTCATACAATAACAACAGCTTTCTATTAGCTTACTCCAAACCACAAAGACACAAATCAATATGCACAAATGTTGGACCTACAGATAAGCAGACTTGAATTCAATAGTAAGTATTAGCAAAACTATCTTTTTTGTGTGTGTGATATCAGTATCACATCAATTCACAACTCTCTATCATTAACAATCCCACTACAGATTACCTCCCTTCTCAGTTCCTACAGATAATTAGCATCCAAACTCAATAAGTATCTTTGTATTCACCGCGTAATCCAAATGAACCACCACATCCAAGCACGGTCACCACAACTGGTGTGAGGTTATGGCACTGCAATTGGTTGCTCAGCTATTGTGAGGTTGCGATATGTTTTTCTCTGTTGTACACTAGAACCTAAGCAGAAGTTCTTCACACCCAAATCAAGTTGGTTTGAGATTTCATAGATGTATGAATCACTGCCCTGAATTACTAGATATGAAAATGTACAGCCCTGGTACGCAAGAGTAAAGAAACACACCCCTGACCACCAAATTGTCCTCCCAGAGATAATCAACGGACAAAGGAGACAGATTTCGCTAGGACATCTATAAACATCCCGACCCTAAATCACGCGTCCACGCCAGCAAATCGAATCCCCGCAGCACCAAACCCTAGCACGAATGCGAGGCCAAGGGACAGGGGACTCACATGTGTACCCGCCCATGCTGGCCCGGGAGTCGGCGGCGACGATGACGCCTTGTCGAAGATGAAGGAGAGCGTGTTCGTCCCATTCTTGTTGCTCACCATCTCCTTGGTCGCCTTCTGGAACCCATCGAACTGCCACCGGGAAACAAAAACGGGGCGCAAACGGATCAGATGCCGGCGGAGAGAGAAGGGGATTGAGGGAGGGGATGGCTCACGCACGTGGTTGCAGGTGGGGAACTCGAGGGCGAGTTGGTCGGCGGTGTCGGCGGAGAAGAGGCCGCCGAAGTCGTCGCTGCCGGCCGTGGTGGCGCCGGTTCTCTAGGGCGGACAGGTTGGGAACTCGAGGGCGATCAGGTCGTCGGTATCAGCGGAGAGGAGGCCGCCGAAGTCTTCGCTACCGGCCGCGGCGGTGCCGAAGTGCTTCTCGACGGCGTGGATGTGTAGCGGCGGAGGCGATCAATTGAGATCTTTTTTCTCCTCTCCTCTTCGCGTCGGTCTCCCCCTTCCTTCTTGCGGCAGGCCTTCGCGTCGGGATCGGGCCGGGCTGTGCGCCCCGACTTGGATGGAGGCGGTTATGGCGCCCCATGGGCCGCGGCCCATAAGCGGGAGGTGGTGGTTCGCTCCCAGCAGAGCATTAAAAAAGGCAACTTTTTTTAAAGATTACTAGTACTAGTAAGCGTGACATGAAACATATTAAAAAATCGCTATAGTTTAGCACTGCATAGAGAGCAAAAACACGACTATTTCCTAATATATGTCTAAAAATTAAGTATAATATCAGTAATCTTGAGTGCATCTTCTCTCAGGTGCGGCTGCTCAAGTGTTGAGGGAGCTAGGTCTTCGTGAGCAAGCAATTTGCATGCATACACACTTAGTTTTTTTTGTTAAGCTTTAATGTATTTATAGCTCTAGTGCATCCGTTGTATGGCAATCCCTACTCGTTGCATTGACATCAATTGATGGGCATTTCCATAGCCCGTTGATTAGCCACGTCAATGTGAGACTTTTCCTTTTTTGTCTTCTCACACAACCTCCATCATCATATTCTATTTCACCCATAGTGCTATGTCCATGGCCCGCGCTCATATATTGAGTGAAAGTTGAAAGAGTTTGAAAAGCTAAGTATGAAACAATTTATTGGCTTGTCATCGGGGTTGTGCATTATGGGAGCATTTTGTGTGACAAAAATGAAACATGGCCAAACTATATGATTTTGTAGGGATAAGCTCTCATTGGCTATGTTATTTTGATAAGACATAATTGCTTGGTTAGCATGCTTGAAGTATTATTATTTTTATGTCAATATTAAACTTTTTTCTAGAATCTTTTGGATCTAAACATTCATGCCGCAATAAAGAGAATTACATTGAAAATTATGTTAGGTAGCATTCCACATCAAAAATTCCGTTTTTATTATTTACCTACTCGAGGACGAGCAGGAATTAAGCTTGGGGATGCTTGATACGTCTCTAACGTATCTATAATTTTTTTATTATTCCATGCTATTATATTACCTATTTTAAATGTTTAATAGGCTTTATTATGCACTTTTATATTATTTTTAGGACTAACCTATTAACCGAAGGCCCAGTGCAAATTGCTGTTTTTTTGTCTATTTCAGTATTTCACGGAAAAGGAATATCAACGGAATTTAAACAGAACGAAACCTTCGCGAGGATCTTTTTTTGGAACAAACGCAATACAGGAGACTTGGAGTGGAGGTCAAGGAAGCAACAAGGCGGCCATGAGGTAGGGCGCAGCACCCAGGGGGTAGGCGCACCCCCACCCTCGTGGGCCCTTCGTAGCTCCACCGACCTACTTCTTTCGCCTATATATACTCTTATACCCTGAAAACATCCGCGAGAGCCACAAAACCACTTTTTCACCGCCGCAACCTTCTGTACCCGTGAGATCCCATCTGGGGACCTTTTCCGACGATCTGCCGGAGGGGGATTCGATCACGGAGGGCTTCTACATCAACACCATAGCCTCTCCAATGATGTGTGAGTAGTTTATCATAAACCTTCGGGTCCATAGTTATTATCTAGATGGCTTCTTCTCTCTCTTTGGATATCAATACAAAGTTCTCCTTGGTATTCTTGGGGATCTATTCGATGTAATTCTTTTTACGGTGTGTTTGTCGAGATCCGATGAATTGTGGGTTTATGATCAACATTATCTATGAACAATATTTGATCCTTCTCTGAATTCTTATATGCATGATTTGATATCTTTGCAAGTCTCTTCGAATTATCAGTTTGGTTTGGCCTACTAGATTGATCTTTCTTGCAATGGGAGAAGTTCTTAGCTTTGGGTTCAATCTTGCGGTTCTCGATCCCAGTGACAGAAAGGGAACCGACACGTATTGTATTGTTGCCATCGAGGATAAAAAGATGGGGTTTATATCATATTGCTTGAATTTATCCCTCTACATCATGTCAGCTTGCCTAATGCGTTACTCTGTTCTTATGAACTTAATATTCTAGATGCATGTTGGATAGCGGTCGATGTGTGGAGTAATAGTAGTAGATGCAGAATCGTTTCGGTCTACTTGACACGGACGTGATGCCTATGTTCATGATCATGCCTAGGTATTCTGAAAACTATGCACTTTTCTATCAATTGCTCGGCAGTAATTTGTTCATCCATCGTAATTTATGCTACCTTGAGAGAAGCCAATAGTAAAACCTATGCCCCCCGGGTCTACTTTACATCATATAACTTTTCGATCTACAACTCTGGATTACCATTTATTTTGCAATCTTTATTTTCCAATCTATACAACAAAATACCCGTAATATTTATCTTATTATCTTTATCAGATCTCACTTTCGTAAGTGACCGTGAAGGGATTGACAACCCCTTTATCGCGTCGGTTGCAATATTCTTGTTTGTTTGTGCAGGTACTAGGTGAAAGTGCGTTATATCGACTAGAGGGGGGTGAATAGGCGATTTTTATGAAAGTCTTCAAAACGTGGAAGTTATGAAGACAAACAGTAGAGATAAGCCTATCACTATGCAGCGGAAGTTAGATTACACTAGGCAAGCCATGGTCAAGTATTCAATAGAGTGAAAGCACAATGACAAGTAGTTGCAGTGTAATAAGGATCAGGTAGGAAGAAGTTATGAAGCCAAACAAATCATACAGTTACGTTGTGAAGACAAAAGGTATAGCAAGCATGCACTGGCTTCACAATGAGTAACAGTAAGTAAAAGGAAGTGAAGATGAAACCAGTGACTCGTTGAAGACAATGATGTGTTGGACCAGTTCCAGTTGCTGTGACAACTGTACGTCTGGTTGGAGCGGCTAGGTATTTAAACCTTAGGACACACAGTCCCGGACACCCAGTCCTGAACACGCAGCTCAGGACACCAAGTCCTCACCGTATTCTCCTTGAGCTAAGGTCACTTAGTCCTCGCCCAATCACTCTGGTAAGTCTTCAAGGTAGACTCCCAAACCTTCACAGACTTCGTTCACTGGCAATCCACAATGTCTCTTGGACGCTCTGAACGCGACGCCTAACCGTCTGGAGGATTCACAGTCCTCAAGTGTAATAGGTCTTCAGATCACACAGACAAGAAGACTTAAGTGATGCCCAATGTTCTCTGGCTCTGGGTGGTTAGGGCTTTTCTCCTCGCTAAGAATTTTCTCTCAAAGGCTTCGAGGTGGGTTGCTCTCAAACGACAAAAGCCGTGCACTGAAATCTGAGCAGCCCACCGTTTATGGTTGTAGGGGGTGGGCTATTTATAGCCACTTGGCAACCCGACCTGATTTGCCCGAAATGACCCTGGGTCACTAAGGAACTGACACGTGTCTCAACGGTCAGATTTCAAACTCTCATGGCAACTTTACCTGGGCTACAAGCAAAGCTGACTTGTCCGGCTCTGGACAAGATTCGCTCTCATTGTCTTCACTCGAAGACATAGGTTTTTAGTTTGGGCATCACTTCAGTCATTCTGACTGGTTCTCCTGGACCCCACTTAACAGTACGGTGGTTCCTATGACTCAACACAAAGGAAAAGAACTACGAAAGATCTAAGTCTTCGAGCTCCATAGGCTTCATAACGTGTCTTCTTTTGTCATAGTCTTCAATGTGAATATCTTCATATACCACCTTTGACTTCAGTGTCTTCATACATTTTTAGGGGTCATCTCTGGTAGTAAAACCGAATCAATGAGGGACTTCTACCTGTGTTATCCTGCAATTCTCACAAACACATTAGTCCCTCAACTAGGTTTGTCGTCAATACTCCAAAACCAACTAGGGGTGGCACTAGATGCACCTACAATCTCCCCCTTTTTGGTGATTGATGACAAACTAGTTGAAGTTTTCAACGGGGAATATAGTCTGTGAAATTGTAAAGGATAAGGAATTGTCTTCATAAGTTGCAAGGGCTCCCCCTAAAGATGTGCATACAAGTTAATTTGCTTTTGGAATGCAAATGCACATGGCAGGTTGTACTTGTGGAGATCCACTTCAGCTTATGATGACAATCCACTATGCATGTGAATATATATGAAGATAATGACATGCATAATGGAAAATGGACGTCTGCAGAATGAGATAAGTGCGGAATTTATCATCGCACATGCGGAATTTATCTTCGCAAACAGGGTGGCAAACAAGTAGCAGACGACCATCGAGTTTTAGTGTTACAACTGAAAGAACCAAATGAAGCAAAAACGAGAGTTGTAAGCACGAAGCAAAAATATAGTAGAACATAAAGCACCCGCCCATATGGACCCGCTTGAAGACTATAAACCCATATGCTTCTCCCCCTTTTGTCAGCAAGGACCAAAAAGGTTTGAAGACATAGAGTGTCTACTCGTTCCCAGGAGCAGCAGGGTTGTTGGAGGTGTTTGGCGGTGCAGAAGAGCTTGGAGGTACTGAAGCAGGTGGCGGTGATGTAGCATCGTCTTCTTCATCAATGATTCTGGCAGTGACTGTGGCAGCAGATGAAGAAAACTCAGAGTCTTCAAGTGATGGTGTGTTGCGCATCACAGCCCTTCTAGGAGGTGTGGTGTCAAACTTGAATCGCTCAGTGAAGTCATCCTCTTCAAGTTCAGCTTCAGTACACATCATTGAGAGCCCTTTCCAGGTACGACGAGAGGTTTCATGAGTGACGAAAGCATTCTTGGTGGCAAGATTTCGAAGACGATTAACATCCACCAAGAGGCTCTTCATCTGACGCTTTAGCCAGTCGTGATGCCTATCTTGTTTTTGATGAAGGGCCACAAGAAGCTCTCGGTCATTGAGAACACGAGCGCGCTTCTTGGGTCTTGAAGCAGTTGCACTATCAGTGGCTTCAGTTGAAGCAGGGTGTGGCGCACGTGTAGTGCCAGCCAAAGGATACACCCTGGAGATGGCTTCAACACCTTCATCGTTCTGAGTGAAGCTCTGGTGTTCTGCATTCTGAAGACTTAAAGGTTGCTTGGCAGGCTCAGGATATATAGCTTCAGCAGAGGTATCCACATCTAGCAAGAGGATCCGATGGTTTCGGGCTGAGGGCTGATACGAGATCGCAGAGTGCAGTTTGATCAGCCTCATCACCCAAGGAGCATAGAACTTCAAACCAAATAAATCTGAGCCTGACGCTGCAAGTTGGCGGATGAAGAAATCCTGTGCGTTGAAGCATTTGCCATGAAGGATATAGAATATGAGAGTCTTCATTGCACCCTCAATCTTGGCATGTGGAGAGTGTCCCTTAATGGGCCAGAGAGTCCGCCGGATGATGTGATATATGGTCCTGGGCAGGTACTCAAGGTCTTCAACGAAGAACTCAGTTGGATAGGGTGCATCATGGGGCAATGGCTTCATCATTGAGAGCATCTGACTCATATTTGGTTCAGGCCTCTGGAATATGCTCTCAATAGCTTCAGCATGTAGTTGACAGCCTTCCTCGAAGAATTCGCCAGGAGTGGGCAGGCCGGTGAGCTCAATGATATCAAATGCATTGGCTTCATGATGGACATTGCCGGTCATCCACTCCAGGACCCAAGTCTTCGGATCTCTGTTGTATCCTTTAATGTGGAGGGTGGCATAGAACTGAAGCAGAAGCTCTTCATTCCAGTGCTCTTCATCAGTGACAAACTGCAGCAGACCCGCTTGCTTAAAGCAATCCAAAGCTTCCTCTAGACAGGGCAGACCAGCAATGGTTTCAACATCAAGGCGCTTGTGCGGGAAGATGCGACCTTGGTTGTATAGGATGCATGAATAGTAGCTGCGCTGAGGATAGCTCCAGAACCTATCTGATGAAATCCTTTCCCTCGAATAGGGGTTCTTGGAGCTGTTGAAGAACGTATTGTCTGCCTTGAAGCTATTGATGTCAAAGGAGCCAGGTGCTGATGCAGGACCTGGGAACCTTGGCAGCCTTGGGACTGGCTTCTGGACATGAGGCTTGTGCTCAACATGGTAATCAAATTGAGGACCTGCAGCAGACTCAGGAACAGAAGTGTCTGGATCAGTAGCTTCGCTGTCTGCTGAAGCTTTTGGTGGGGAGGGCTCCACATTGGCTTCAGTGTTGGTTGTGGCAGCCTCAACATTTTCAGCCTCCACTTGACTAGCTGGAGGGTCAGACTTAGGCACGTTCTCCTGGAGAACTGCTTCATGGTGTAGCATAGGAGTAGGCTCTTGTGGTGCGTCTTCTGCGGCTGATGCAGCCGGAATGTCTTCAGCATAGACTTGAGGCCTTGGACCTTTGCGAAGCCTGCGGAATGCAGACAACGCCTGTGGGGTTGGAGTGGGCTGGGCCTCATTGTCTTCTTCCTCTTGAGGGCGATCCGCCCATGACGCATCTTGTGCAATTGGCGTCAGAGGACGACCAATGCTGATGAGCTCGCTTTGTTCATACTGAGGAAGGGCTGCATCATCTTGTACATTATCCTGATGACCAATGTCTTCAGCAGCAATGGGGTCGGCTGCTGGTATGTCTTCAGCTTCAGGAGCCTCTGTGGAAGCAGGCTCATGAACTGTCAGTTGTCGTTCTGCGTTGGGGTGAACCATAGAGATAGGTTCAACTATCAAGGGCTCTGTGAGAGCAGCCCGAGATTTCTTGATCTTTCACTTCTTCTTGCTGGGGGAAGTAGGAGAGGCTTCAGAGCTTTTCCTCTTCCTGGCTTCAGCCTCAGCAGTTCTTGTCTTCTTGAGCTCTGAAGCTGTTGACCGGCTCTTTGGCTTCGAGCCAGTCGTTGCAGTTGGGAAGACAATTGGAACTGCTTCTTGCCTAGGTGCCTCTGGTTCAGCCATAGCAGGATTCTTCTTCTTCTTCACGGCCATCTTGGGGTCGATGCCAGGACGGCCAAGTGCCTTGCGCTTCTCAGCCTCATTGTAGGCTTGTACACATCTTTCAGCCAGAGACTTCATCCGCTCACGTGAGCCCTGAGCTTCTGCACGCTTCTTCAGAAAATTTTCCTTGAGCTCATGCAACATGGTCTTGAAGCTCTTCACTTCTTGCATGCTGAGCTTGGCCATATTCTTCTTGAACTGAGCCTTTTCATGATCAATTTTATGCTTCAGTTCAACAATGCGCTGGGCAATGGCAAGTTCTGAAGCAATTGCGCCTTGGAAGGCGATGCTGAGGCCAACAGGCAGCTGCAGATCTTCAAAGCTGATGTTTGGTGTGGCAAACCATTCATCGATGAAGTTGTGGATGATGGCGACATCAAAGAGAGGCAAATTGTTGAAGATTTCAGCTTCTTCTTTGCTCTTGATGAGCTGCTCTAGAGCGTCATCTCCAAGATCTTCATCACTTGACAGATCAATGGCTTCGCTGCGCAGAATGGAAGCAGCTGTGAGCTCTTTGCCGGTGTGTGGCTGAGGCACCTTGGCCTTCTGGGGCTTGGAGACGCGAGATACGTCTTGAGACTGCACACTATCTTCAGGAGGTGCAGTTGCCAATGGCTTCGCCCTTGAGATTTTTGATGAAGGGGCTGGCTTTGAAGCTTTTGGCTTCTTCGACTTCTTTGGCTTCGGTATAGCAGGAGCTTCATCAGACTCAGAGTCAGCTGGAGGGTCATTCACGGAAGTCCCTTGGACTAAGATGCGGGTGATGAGGCCCTCAAGATTGGCATACGGACCGATGATATTGGGTTCTGCGTAGCGTGTGCCATCTGCCCTTGGTGCTAAGGGACCAAGGTTGAAGTCTAACCCCAACTTCTTCTTGTTCTGCTTCGCTGATTGTTGGGAAAACTGGAAGTTGCGCTTGAATAGATTGTCGTCACGACACCAGAGTAGTGACGACGGATGTGCATCATCAGGCTGTGGCCCACGAACCATGCATGGATAGAACCTTTGGGCAATAGCTTCATCTCTGGACCTGGGTAGAAGGTTCTTGTATAGGACGTCTCCCCACGGTCTTTTGATGGCACTTTTCTCAGCATACTCTTGGGTAGTGAAGCGGTATTTGAACCATTGTTCAGCCCAATAGCGTCGAATCCATTGGATTCGGGTCTTGCACTGCCCATAATTCTCTTCAGGATCTGTTTTATACATTTCTGCCAGGTCTTCAGGCAGATCTTTGGAAGTTCCTTCACGTCGCTGTCTGCCCCCTTCCTTGCTGCTGCTTCTGAAGCCATAAACTTTAACTTGAAAGGCTTCAAAACTTTCAAAGGCTTCAAAGGCTTTCTTTTGCTGGACCAACAGGAACTGGCTTCAGGAGAATTTATGTGATGCTGTAGGAATTCTGCAAATGAATGCAGACTATGAGAACCGAAGGATTCTCCCACGGACATGTACCTGTGACAGCATTAAGGTGCGAGGGAAGGGGAAGAGGTCATATGCATTCTCAGAAGGTTTTGAAGATTAATCAGTTTAGAAGACATTGACCTCATCGTGCGAAGACATTCACTCATAGATAAGAAGTTGGTTCCAGATTTGTACGAACCCACAGATCAGTACAAGTGAGGAATCTAACTACTTCATGAAGCACAAGTGAATATACTAGGCATGTTATGAGATGCAGATTGAGAGATCTAACTTGTGTGAAGATAAACTTCTTATGGTAGAAAGTGACAGAACCATGAGATCAAAAGGGGCTGTAAAAAGAAGTTTTATTTACCACACTTGGAACTGCTAGACGGAAGTGGGAGATGATGACGAGCAGTTCAGTCCTCCGTGCCCTAACTTGGCGACGGAAGACACCTACGGTGACGGCGGAGAGAACGATGTCCGCGGTCGGTGTGAGGACGGCGTCGGAGAGGTTGCGGCAGCGAAGCGCTTCGTCGCCGGCGTCGTCGAGAGCTAGCGGTGGTGCTAGGGTTCGTGCGAGGGTGGAAGAAGGAGATAATGACCGCGGTAAGTGTGAATTTATAGGCACAGGGGCGGCACTGTGCTATTACACAAGTGCCCCTGGCGATTCGCATCTGAGGAACGCGTGGCCTGTTTGCGGAAGTTTGGGGTTTGTTCCACGTCCCACGCACGCCTGGATTGTTGGGTGGTCGTTCCTACTTCTCCGGATTTCATGTGGATAAATGAGCATTGAAAACGGACTTAAATGTTGTCTTTGTGTCTTCTGCTGACAAGGACGCAGAGAAGACATTCGACAGTTTCAATAGAATGCATATGACTTGGAGAGATAGAATTTGAGATAGAAAGCATAGAGAGATTAGGGTCCGATCACATTCACTTAGTTCAAAAGATTCAACCAAGAAGACATAGCTATAAGTGAATGCTGTAGAGGACAGAACACTAGTATGAATACATCTATATAATCAACGTAGTGAAGATAATCATGAAGACATGTTGAGTTCGAAGCCAAACCAAATGTGAAGACATTACAAGGTAATGCCATGAGTGAAACACTTCAAAATAGAACGTTTGGTGGTGGCGTTACCCACCGTATAGGAAGTATTAGACCCAGACACGGCGCACAATTATCGTGGCGCTCCAAAGTCAAATTCCACATTAATGTATTCACACTTAGAATGTATGTCTTCATTGATTGAAGATATACTTTACTTCGTGTGTTGCACATCTAAGTCATCAATATGCATACGGGTTAGGATGTGTGCCTGATCACAGGACATTTGAGGATTCCGGGATATTTAGCTCACACCGTAACTTACAAAACCTCTTCTCATCCAAAGGCTTGGTGAAGATATCTACCAATTGCTCTTCAGTGTTGACGTGTATGATATCAATGTCTTCCTTCACAACATGATCTCTGAGAAAGTGATGACGAATTTCAATGTGCTTTGTCTTCGAGTGCTGAACTGGGTTGTTGGCAATCTTGATGGCGCTTTCGTTGTCGCAGTAAAGTGGCACTTGCTTCAGAAGAATGCCATAGTCCTTGAGTGTTTGCTTCATCCACAGAAGCTGAGCGCAGCAAGATCCAGCAGCAATGTATTCAGATTCAACAGTGGAGAGAGATACACAGTTCTGCTTCTTTGAAGACCAACATACAAGTGATTGTCCCAGAAAGTGACATGTGCCTGATGTAGACTTGCGATCAACTTTGTCACCAGCATAATCAGCATCCGAAAATCCAACCAAATCAAACTCTGAGCCCTTTGGATACCATAATCCTAGAGTTGGGGTGTGAGCCAAATATCAAAGAATTCGCTTCACAGCTAAGTGATGCGACTCCTTTGGTGCTGCTTGAAATCGAGCACACATGCAAACACTAAGCATAATATCTGGCCTAGATGCACACAAATAAAGCAAAGAACCAATCATGGAGCGGTATACCTTTTGATCGAACTCTTTACCATTGTCGTCAGGACCTAGATGATGTTTAGCTGGCATTGGTGTTGTGAAGCCTTTGCAGTCTTGCATACCGAACTTCTTCAGGCAATCTTTGAGATACTTCTCTTGAGATATGAAGATGCCATTGCGTTGTTGTCGTATTTGAAGACCAAGGAAGAACTTCAGCTCCCCCATCATGGACATATGATATTGCTCTTGCATCATGTATCCAAACTCTTCACTGTACTTCTGATTGGTGCAGCCGAAGATAATGTCATCCACATATATTTGGCACACAAACAGTTCACCATCATATGTCTTCATGAAAAGAGTGGGATCTAGGGAACCAGGTATGAAGCCTTTGCTCTTCAGGAAGTATTTGAGTGTGTCATACCAGGCCCTAGGGGCTTGTTTGAGGCCATACAGTGCCTTGTTGAGCTTGTATACCATGTCAGGATGTTTTGGATTTTCAAAGCCAGGCGGTTGTGCAACATACACTTCTTCTTCAATCTTGCCATTGAGAAAGGCACTTTTCACATCCATTTGATATAGAAGTATGTTATGATGATTTGCATAGGCCAACAGAATGCGTATGGCTTCAAGCCTAGCCACGGGAGCAAATGTTTCATCAAAGTCAATGCCTTCCACTTGAGTATATCCTTGAGCAACGAGACGAGCTTTGTTTCTGACAACTTGACCATGCTCATCTTGTTTGTTGCGGTATATCCATTTGGTCCCTATTATGTTGTGCTTCCGTGGATCAGGACGCTTAACCAGTTCCCATACATTATTCAGCTCAAACTGTTGAAGCTCTTCTTGCATAGCTTGAATCCATTCAGGTTCCATGAAGGCTTCTTCAACTTTCTTGGGTTCTGATATTGAGACGAATGCGAAGTGCCCACACAAATTTGCTAGCTGAGTAGCCCTTGAACGAGTGAGTGGACCAGGTGCATTGATGCTGTCAATTATTCTGTCAATCTGCACTTCATTGGCAACACGAGGATGTACAGGGCGAAGACTTTGCTCTTGCTGATCTGTGTTGTTGTTGGGAGGAATGTCTTCAGGCTGAGCACTGTCTTCATGTTGATCAGGTGCTGAGATGATAAGTTCTTCTTCAGGCTGAGCTTCAGAAGGTATAATCTCTCCAGTTCCCATTAGCTTGATTGATTCACTAGCTGGAATCTCATCTAGCACATTTGGCAGTTGCTCTCTTTGTGAACCATTTGTCTCATCGAACCGCACATCCACTGTTTCAACCACTTTGTAATGAAAGATATTGAAGACTCTGTAGGAGTGCGAATCCTTTCCATATCCAAGCATAAAGCCCTCATGTGCTTTTGGTGCAAACTTTGAGGTGTGGTGTGGGTCCTTGATCCAGCACCTTGCGCCAAATACTCTGAAGTAACTGACATTTGGCTTCTTGCCAGTTAGGAGTTCATAAGATGTCTTGTTCAGAAGCTTGTGAAGATAAACACGATTGATTGTATGGCATGCAGTGTCAATGGCTTCAGTCCAGAATTTTTTTGGAGTCTTGTATTCATCTAGCATTGTTCTGGCCATCTCAATGAGTGTTCTGTTCTTGCGTTCGACGACGCCATTCTGCTGTGGCGTGTACGGAGCTGAGAATTCATGTGTGATGCCCAAGGTATCAAGATATGTATCAAGGCCAGTGTTCTTGAATTCAGTGCCATTGTCACTTCTGATGTGTTTTATCTTGGCGCCAAAATTGTCCATAGCACGATTCGCGAAGCGTCTGAAGACATCCTGCACTTCAGTCTTGTAAAGGATTATGTGCACCCAAGTATATCTAGAGTAATCATCAACGATGACGAAGCCATAGAGGCAAGCAGTAGTAGTAAAAGTTGAGTAGTGTGTGGGGCCGAAAAGATCCATGTGAAGTAGTTCGAAGGGTTGAGTAGTAGTCATGATTGTCTTCGAAGGATGTTTTGCCCTTGTCATCTTCCCTGCTTCACAGGCACCGCATAAGTGATCTTTCTTGAACTTGACGCCCTCGATGCCTATGACATGCTTCTTCTTCGCAAGGGTGTGGAGGTTCCTCATGCCAGCATGCCCAAGCCTCCGATGCCAAAGCCAGCATTCTGAAGCTTTTGCAATAAGACATACTGCAAGTTGTGGCCCTGCTGAGAAATCTACCACGTACAGATCATCTTTTCGATACCCTTCAAACACTAAAGACTTGTCAGATTCCATTAGTACTAGGCAACGATATTTTCCAAACATTACGATCATGTTCAAATCGCAAAGCATTGAGACAGACATTAAATTGAAGCCAAGGGATTCAACAAGCATGACTTTATCCATGTGTTGATCCTTTGAGATTGCAACTCTACCTAGACCCAATACCTTACTTTTACCAGTGTCAGCAAATGTGATGTGGCTCTTGTCGGATGGACGTAAGGTTGAGTCCATAAGAAGGCTTCTTTTGCCAGTCATGTGATTTGTACACCCACTGTCAATAATCCATTCTGAAGACTTTGAAGACGCTGGTGTCGTACCCTACAGTGCAGTTAGGGGGATAGGCTTCACGAAGAGAATTGTGAAGCAAAAACATTTGACGAACCAGTGGGTTATGAAAACTTAGATCCAGATTAGGACTAATAGGGGGAGTAGCATGCGATTCAGGAACGAAGTACATAATGATGCCATTCGGGCATTTTATCTTGCGCCCTACAAGATTTTTAAGGTCCCCAGCAATAGCGTCAGAAGATTTTGTTTTTCTGCTGGAGACCTTTCCCTGCAAAAGAGAGTTAAGCTTTCTTAACCACCCACATCTTCAAGGGTGGCTTAGAAGCAATAAGTCTAAGTGCAGCATCTGAGAATTTTGGCTTTGAAGCCTTAGCAAACAGTCTTGCAGGTGGACAATAATACTCATAGGAATAAGCAGAATAATTTTTGGTCATATGAACATGACGGTTCGATGAACCGCTCTCATATTCATATGCCTGAGTATGGTTTCCCTGCAAAACATTCGCGTTAGTGTGACTCAGGTGAGTCCTCTGTTTGTATGAAGCCTTTGGACCGTATGAAGCCTTTGGTCTGAGGTTTGTCTTCTTCAAGTGAGGTGTCATGAAGACATTCACAGGAAGATTTTCCAGACACTTTTTCGGAACCCAGATCTTCATCATAGGCGGTCCATTCCTGCAGTTAGTACCAATGTACCTGGCAAACACTTCACCATTCTGATTCTTAAACAGTTTATAGTTTGCATCAAAGGATTCATCAATAATAATGGGGTTAGCACATGTGAAGCCAGATAAATTGGATGGATATGCTGAAGGTTCCTTTGCAGCAACCCATGTGGTTTTGGGGTACTGCTCAGGTTTCCAGTAAGAGCCATCTGCATTTATTTTCCTTACGAACCCAACACCCTCTTTCCTAGGGTTTCGGTTCAGAATCTGCTTCTTGAGGACATCACATAATGTCTGATGTCCTTTAAGACTTTTGTACATCCCTGTTTCAAGCAATGTCTTCAACCTAGCATTCTCATCAGCAATAGCAGTGTTATCCTCAGCAGAGGGGTTAGTTACCACATCAACAGTTGAAGATATTGCAACATCAGTAGCAGTGGAACATTCAGCAACAGCAGTAGCATTATCACGCTCAATGCATTTGAGACATGGTGGTTCAAATCCTTCCTGAGCGGAACTGATCTGTTCGGCGCGAAGTGATTCGTTTTCCTTTTGAAGATCTTCATGAGCCGCTCTCAATTTCTCAAGTTCTTGCTTCCTTTGAAGATAATCATAGGAAAGCTTTTCATGAGTTGTTGAGAGAGTATCAAGACGATCTTCAAGTTCCTGATACTTAACGTGAAGATTTTTTATGTCTTCAATTAAGGATTCAGATCGAGTCATTTCAGCACCCAATAGATCATCGCTTCTGTCTAACAGTTTTTTAATATGTTCCATAGCTTTCTGTTGTTCAGTTGCAATTTTAGCAAGTGTTTTGTAGCTGGGTTTTGAATCACAGTCAGAGTCATCGTCACTAGATGTTTGATAGCGAGTAGTGTGTGTGTTTACCTTGGCACCGCGTGCCATGAAGTAGTAGGTAGGAGTGGAGTCGTTCTTGTCATTTGCATTAGTGTCGGTGATGAAGTCATTGTCTTCAGTGTTGAAGATGGACTTGGCGACGTATGCTGTAGCCAGACTCGCAATGCCAGAATCAGATTCCTCCTCAGATTCCACCTCTGCCTCCTCAGAAGCGGACTCCTCCTCTGAATCCATTTCCTTGCCAACAAACGCACGTGCCTTGCCATATGAGCTCTTCTTGTGTGATGAAGACTTTGAGGAAGACTTGGAAGAAGACTTTGAGTATTTCTTCTTCTTCTTGTCGTCAGAATCATATTCCTTGCTCTTCTTCTTCCTTCTGTTCTCATTGTCCCACTGTGGACACTCAGAGATGAAGTGTCCAGTTTTCTTGCACTTGTGACATGTTTTCTTCTTGTAGTCATGAGCAAAAGCTTCATCATTCCTTGAGCTTGATCGTGAAGATTTTCTGAAGCCTTTCTTCTTGGTGAATTTTTGGAACTTCTTCACTAGCATTGCAAGTTCCCTTCCAATGTCTTCAGGATCATCAGAACTGCTGTCAGATTCTTCTTCAGATGAGGAAACAGCTTTTGCCTTCAAGGCACGAGTTTGCCCATAGTTTGGACCGTAGATATCTCTTTTCTCAAAAAGCTGGAACTCATGTGTGTTGAGCCTCTCAAGTATGTCAGACGGATCGAGTGTCTTGAAATCAGGACGTTCTTGAATCATCAGGGCTAGGATGTCAAACGAACTATCAAGTGATCTCAGCAGCGTCTTGACGATTTCATGTTTGGTGATCTCAGTGGCGCCGAGGGCTTGAAGTTCATTTGTGATGTCAGTGAACCGGTCAAATGTGTGCTGGACATTCTCATTGTCATTTCGCTTGAAGCGGTTGAAAAGGTTGCGAAGAACACTGATTCTCTGATCACTCTGGGTTGAGATGCCTTCATTGACCTTGGAGAGCCAGTCCCAGACCAGCTTGGATGTCTTCAAGGATCTCACACGGCCATACTGTCCTTTTGTCAGATGACCACAGATGATATTTTTGGCAGTAGAGTCCAGTTGAGTGAACTTCTTGACATCAGCAGCAGTGACACCTTCTCCAGCCTTGGGAACGCCGTTCTCGACGACATACCATAGGTCGACGTCAATGGCTTCAAGATGCATGCGCATCTTATTCTTCCAGTAGGGATATTCAGTTCCATCGAAGACGGGGCATGCAGTGGAGACTTTGATGCTCTGAACGCGACGCCTAACCGTCTGGAGGATTCACAGTCCTCAAGTGTAATAGGTCTTCAGATCACACAGACAAGAAGACTTAAGTGATGCCCAATGTTCTCTGGCTCTGGGTGGTTAGGGCTTTTCTCCTCGCTAGGAATTTTCTCTCAAAGGCTTCGAGGTGGGTTGCTCTCAAACGACAAAAGCCGTGCACTGAAATCTGAGCAGCCCACCGTTTATGGTTGTAGGGGGTGGGCTATTTATAGCCACTTGGCAACCCGACCTGATTTGCCCGAAATGACCCTGGGTCACTAAGGAACTGACACGTGTCTCAACGGTCAGATTTCAAACTCTCATGGCAACTTTACCTGGGCTACAAGCAAAGCTGACTTGTCCGGCTCTGGACAAGATTCGCTCTCATTGTCTTCACTCGAAGACATAGGTTTTTAGTTTGGGCATCACTTCAGTCATTCTGACTGGTTCTCCTGGACCCCACTTAACAGTACGGTGGTTCCTATGACTCAACACAAAGGAAAAGAACTACGAAAGATCTAAGTCTTCGAGCTCCATAGGCTTCATAACGTGTCTTCTTTTGTCATAGTCTTCAATGTGAATATCTTCATATACCACCTTTGACTTCAATGTCTTCATACATTTTTAGGGGTCATCTCTGGTAGTAAAACCGAATCAATGAGGGACTTCTACCTGTGTTATCCTGCAATTCTCACAAACACATTAGTCCCTCAACTAGGTTTGTCGTCAATACTCCAAAACCAACTAGGGGTGGCACTAGATGCACTTACACTAGGCGACTTGCGTGTAGTCTCCTACTGGATTGATACCTTGGTTCTCAAAAACTGAGGGAAATACTTACGCTACTTTGCTGCATCACCCTTTGCTCTTCAAGGGAAAACCAACGCATGCTCAAGAGGTAGCAGAGAATATGTTCTTTTGCACAACTCTCGTTTCGGATTCTTTGCAGGAAAACTCCTCTCCAAATGGGAAGGACCCTATGTTATTGAGGAGGTTTATCGGTCTGGAGCTATCAAAATAAATAATGCCGAAGGTACTAACCTGAAAGTTGTTAATGGGCAACGAATAAAACATTATATCTTAGGTACGCCCATTAATGTTGAAAGTAATATTATCCAAACTATGACACCGGAAGAACACATAAAAGAGATCTTCTGGAACGATTCAGAATCGTGAAAAAGAGGAGGTATGTGATACCGTAAGTAAACGGACTCCGAAAAATCCGCAAAAATATTTGCTGTCAGTTTTGGAAAATAACAAAATTTAGGAAAATAAGGAACTACCAGGAAGCGTACCCTGGTGGGCACAAGACGTGCCCAGGTGGGTTGTGCCCACCTCGGGTACCTTCCGGACTCCGTTTTTCTACAGCTGGCTGATACGTCTCCAACGTATTTGTAATTTTTGATTGTTCCATGCTATTATATTATCTGTTTTGGATGTTTATGGGCTTTATTATGCACTTTGATATTATTTTTGGGACTAACCTATTAACCCAGAGCCCAGTGCCAGTTTTTGTTTTTTCCTTGTTTTTAGAGTATCGCGGAAAAGGAAAATTGAACGGGGTCCAATTGACCTGAAACTTCACAGAACTTATTTTTGGACCAGAACAAGCCCACGGAATATCGGAGATGGACCAGGAGAGTCCTGATACATCTCCAACGTATCTATAATTTTTGATTGCTCCATGCTATATTATCTACTGTTTTGGACTATATTGGGCTTTATTTTCCACTTTTATATTATTTTTGGGACTAACCTATTAACCGGAGGCCCAGCCCAGAACTGCTGTTTTTTGCCTATTTCAGTGTTTCGGAGAAACATAATATCAAACGGAGTCCAAACGGAATAAAACCTTCGGGAACGTGATTTTCTCATGGAACATGATCCAGGAGACTTGGACCCTACTCCAAGGAGTCAAAGAGGAGGTCACGAGGGTGGGGGCGCCCCCCCTAGGGCGCGCCCCCTGCCTCGTGGGCCCCTCGGTGCTCCACCGACGTACTCCTTCCTCCTATATATACCTACCTACCCCCAAACGAACAGAACAGGAGCCAAAAACCTAATTCCACCACCGCAACTTTCTGTATCCACGAGATCCCATCTTGATGCCTGTTCCGGAGCTCCGCCGGAGAGGGCTGTCATCACGGAGGGCTTCTACATCATCCTAGCCCCTCCGATGAAGTGTGAGTAGTTTACCTCAGACCTTCGGGTCCATAGTTAGTAGCTAGATGGCTTCTTCTCTCTTTTTGGATCTCAATACAAAGTTCTCCCCCTCTCTTGTGGAGATCTATTCGATGTAATCTTCTTTTTGCGATGTGTTTGTTGAGACCGATGAATTGTGGGTTTATGATCAAGTCTACCTATGAATAATATTTGAATCTTCTCTGAATTCTTTTATGTATGATTGGTTATCTTTGCAAGTCTCTTCGAATTATCCGTTTGGTTTGGCCAACTAGATTGGTAGTTCTTGCCATGGGAGAAGTGCTTAGCTTTAGGTTTGATCTTGCGGTGTCCTTTCCCAGTGATAGAAGGGGCAGCAAGGCACGTATTGTATTGTTGCCATCGAGGATAACAAGATGGGGTTTATTTCATATTGCATGAATTTATCTCTCTACATCATGTCATCTTGCTTAAGGCATTGCTTTGTTTTTAACTTAATACTCTAGATGCATGCTGGATAGCGGTCGATGAGTGGAGTAATAGTAGTAGATGCAGAATCGTTTCGGTCTACTTGTCACGGACGTGATGCCTATATACATGATCATGCCTATATATTCTCATAACAATGCTCAATTCTGTCAATTGCTCAACAGTAATTTGTTCACCCACCGTAGAATACTTATGCTCTTGAGAGAAGCCACTAGTGAAACCTATGGCCCCCGGGTCTATTCTCATCATATCAATCTCCATCACTTTAATCTTGCTTTGCTTTTTTACTTTGCCTTTACTTTTTAATTTGATAGAATACTCTATGTGCTTCACTTGTCTCTTTTGAGCTAAGTAAGTTTTGCTCTATGTGCTTCACTTATATCTTTTGAGCTAAGTAGTTTTGCTCTATGTGCTTCACTTATATCTTTTGAGCTAAGTATTTTTGCTCTATGTGCTTCACTTATATCTTTTGAGCTAAGTAGTTTTGCTCTATGTGCTTCACTTAGATCTTTTAGAGCACGATGGTGGATTTGTTTTGAAGAAACTATTGATCTCTCATGCTTCACTTAAATTATTTTGAGAGTCTTAATAGCATGGTAATTTGCTTAATAATAATATGCTTGGTATTCAAGATTTGTGAAACTTTCTTTTGAGTGTGTTGAATACTAAGAAAAGATTGAAGCATGATAATTGTTTTGAGATATGGAGGTGATAATATTAAAGTCATGCTAGTTGAGTAATTGTGAATTTAAAGAATACTTGTGTTAAAGTTTGTGATTCCCGTAACATGCACGTATGGTGAACCGTTATGTGATGAAGTCGGAGCATGATTTATTTATTGATTGTCTTCCTTATGAGTGGCGGTCGGGGACGAGCGATGGTCTTTTCCTACGAATCTATCCCCCTAGGAGCATGCGTGTAATACTTTGCTTTGATAACTTCTAGATTTTTGCAATAAGTATATGAGTTCTTTATGACTAATGTTGAGTCCATGGATTATACGCACTCTCACCCTTCCACCTTTGCTAGCCTCTATAATACCACGCACCTTTTGCCGGTATCATACACCTACCATATACCTTCCTCAAAACAGCCACCATACCTACCTATTATGGCATTTCCATAGCCATTCCGAGATATATTGCCATGCAACTTTCCACCATCTAGTTCATCATGACACACTCATCATTGTCATATTGCTTAGCATGATTATGTAGTTGACATAGTATTTGTGGCAAAGCCACCGTTCATAATTTTTTCATACTTGTCACTCTTGATTCATTGCATATCCCGGTACACCGCCGGAGGCATCCATATAGAGTCATACTTTGTTTTAGAATCGAGTTGTAATCATTGAGTTGTAAATAAATAAAAGTGTGATGATCATCATTTAATAGAGCATTGTCCCAATAAAATAAAATAAAGGCCAAATAAAAAAAGAAGGCCCAAAAAATAAAATAAATAAAAAGGGGCAATGCTACTATCCTTTTACCACACTTGTGCTTCAAAGTAGCACCATGATCTTCATAGTAGAGAGTCTCTCATGTTATCACTTTCATATACTAGTGGGAATTTTACATTATAGAACTTGGCTTGTATATTCCAATGATGGGCTTCCTCAAATTGCCCTAGGTCTTCATGAGCAAGCAAGTTGGATGCACACCCACTTTGTTTCTTTTTGAGCTTTCATACATTTATAGCTCTAATGCATCCGTTGCATGACAATCCCTACTCACTCACATTGATATCTATTGATGGGCATCTCCATAGCCCGTTGATACGCCTAGTTGATGTGAGACTATCTTCCCCTCCTTTTTGTCTTCTCCACAACCACCATTCTATTCCACCTATAGTGCTATATCCATGGCTCACGCTCATGTATTGCGTGAAGATTGAAAAAGTTCTGAAAATGTTAGAGTATGAAACAGTTTCTTGGCTTGTCATCGGGGTTGTGCATGATTGAAATACTTTGTGTGGTGAAGATGGAGCATAGCCAGACTATATGATTTTGTAGGGATAACTTTCTTTGGCCATGTTATTTTGAGAAGACATAATTGCTTTGTTAGTATGCTTAAAGTATTATTATTTTTATGTCAATACAAACTTTTCTCTTGAATCTTTCTAATCTGAATATTCATATCACAATTAAGAAGATTTGCATTGAAATTATGCCAAGTAGCACTCCGCATCAAAAATTCTCTTTTTATCATTTACCAACTCGAGGACGAGCAGGAATTAAGCTTGGGGATGCCTGATATGTCTCCAACGTATCTATAATTTTTGATTGCTCCATGCTATATTATCTACTGTTTTGGACTATATTGGGCTTTATTTCCCACTTTTATATTATTTTTGGGACTAACCTATTAACCCGAGGCCCAGCCCAGAATTGCTGTTTTTGCCTATTTCAGTGTTTCGGAGAAACAACATATCAAACGGAGTCCAAACGGAATAAAACCTTCGGAAACGTGATTTTCTCACCGAACGTGATCCAGGAGACTTGGACCCTACTCCAAGGAGTCAAAGAGGAGGTCACAAGGGTGGGGGCGCGCCCCCTGCCTCGTGGGCCCCTCGGTGCTCCACCGACGTACTCCTTCCTCCTATATATACCTACGTACCCCCAAACGATCAGAACAGGAGCCAAAAACCTACTTCCACCGCCGCAACTTTCTGTATCCACGAGATCCCATCTTGGGGCTTGTTCCGGAGCTCCGCCGGAGAGGGCTGTCATCACGGAGGGCTTCTACATCATCCTAGCCCCTCCGATGAAGTGTGAGTAGTTTACCTCAGACCTTCGGGTCCATAGTTAGTAGCTAGATGGCTTCTTCTCTCTTTTTGGATCTCAATACAAAGTTCTCCCCCTCTCTTGTGGAGATCTATTCGATGTAATCTTCTTTTTGCGATATGTTTGTTGAGACCGATGAATTGTGGGTTTATGATCAAGTCTATCTATGAATAATATTTGAATCTTCTCTGAATTCTTTTATGTATGATTGGTTATCTTTGCAAGTCTCTTCAAATTATCCGTTTGGTTTGGCCAACTAGATTGGTAGTTCTTGCCATGGGAGAAGTGCTTAGCTTTGGGTTCGATCTTGCGGTGTCCTTTCCCAGTGATAGAAGGGGCAGCAAGGCACGTATTGTATCATTGCCATCGAGGATAACAAGATGGGGTTTATTTCATATTGCATGAATTTATCTCTCTACATCATGTCATCTTGCTTAAGGCATTGCTCTGTTTTTAACTTAATACTCTAGATGCATGCTGGATAGCGGTCGATGAGTGGAGTAATAGTAGTAGATGCAGAATCGTTTCGGTCTACTTGTCACGGACATGATGCCTATATACATGATCATGCCTAGATATTCTCATAACTATGCTCAATTCTGTCAATTGCTCAACAGTAATTTGTTCACCCACCGTAGAATACTTATGCTCTTGAGAGAAGCCACTAGTGAAACCTATGGCCCCCGGGTCTATTCTCATCATATCAATCTCCATCACTTTAATATTGCTTTGCTTTTTTACTCTGCCTTTACTTTTTACTTTGCATCTTTATACCAAAAATACCAGAAATATTATTTCTATCAGATCTCACTCTCGTAAGTGACCGTGAAGGGATTGACAACCCCTAATCGCGTTGGTTGTGAGTAGCTATCGTTTTGTGCAGGTACGAGGGACTTGAGCGTGGCCTCCTACCGGATTGATACCTTGGTTCTCAAAAATTGAGGGAAATACTTACGCTACTCTGCTGCATCATCCCTTCCTCTTCGGGGAAAACCAACGCAAGGTCAAGACCTAGCAAGTCCCGGGCTTCCCACGAGGGTGGGGGCGTGCCCCCTGCCTCGTGGACAGCCCGGAGATCCACCGATGTACTTCTTCCTCCTATATATATCCATATACCCTAAAAACTTCGGGGAGCAGAATAGATCGGGAGTTCCGCCGCCAGAAGCCTCTCTAGCCACCAAAAACCAATCTAGACCCGTTCCGGCACCCTGCCGGAGGGGGAACCCCTCTCCGGTGGCCATCTTCATCATCTCGGTGCTCTCCTGGTCGAGGAGGGAGTAGCTCTCCCTCGGGGCTGAGGGTATGTACCTGTAGCTATGTGTTTGATCTCTCTCTCTCTCGTGTTCTTGAGGTGGCACGATCTTGATGTATCGCGAGCTTTGCTATTATAGTTGGATCTTATGATGTTTTCCCCCTCTACTCTCTTGTAATGGATTGAGTTTTCCCTTTGTAGTTATCTTATCAGATTGAGTCTTTAAGGATTTGAGAACACTTGATGTATGTCTTGCGTGGGATACCCGTGGTGACAATGGGGTATTCTATTGATCCACTTGATGTATGTTTTGGTGATCAACTTGCGGGTTCCGCCCATGAACCTATGCATAGGGGTTGGCACACGTTTTCGTCTTGACTCTCCGATAGAAACTTCGGGGCACTCTTTGAAGTTCTTTGTGTTGGTTGAATAGATGAATCTGAGATTGTGTGATGCATATCGTATAATCATACCCACGGATACTTGAGGTGACATTGGAGTATCTAGGTGACATTAGGGTTTTGGTTGATTTGTGTCTTAAGGTGTTATTCTAGTACGAACTCTACGATAGATTGAACGGAAAGAATAGCTTCATGTTATTTCACTACGGACTCTTGAATAGATCGATCATAAAGGATAACTTTGAGGTGGTTTCGTACCCTACCATAATCTCTTTTCATCTGTTCTCCGCTATTAGTGACTTTGGAGTGACTCTTTGTTGCTTGTTGAGGGATAGTTATGTGATCCAATTAATGTTATTATTGTTGAGAGAACTTGCACTAGTGAAAGTATGAACCCTAGGCCTTGTTTTCTAGCATTGCAATACCGTTTACGCTCACTTTTATCATTAGTTACCTTGCTGTTTTTATATTTTCAGATTACAAAAACCATTATCTACTATCCATATACCACTTGTATCACTATCTCTTCGCCGAACTAGTGCACCTATACAATTTACCATTGTATTGGGTGTGTTGGGGACACAAGAGACTCTTTGTTATTTGGTTGCAGGGTTGCTTGAGAGAGACCATCTTCATCCTACGCCTCCCACGGATTGATAAACCTTAGGTCATCCACTTGAGGGAAATTTGCTACTGTCCTACAAACCTCTGCACTTGGAGGCCCAACAACGTCTACAAGAGGAAGGTTGTGCAGTATACATCACTGGCTTGTTTCCCAAGATAAAAAATCTTTATATACCCCCCGAACCTATTGACCACCGTATCACGGAGAAATCTTTTGTTTTCCTCTCTTGTTGTTTTCCTAATAGATCTGAAAATGTATCATCCCAAGACTCTGAGGGTGAGAGCTATGTTGCTGATTTTGTCGCAAACCCCAAGTCCTATGGGGATGTGGAGCATTATGGCTGGACCACGGAGGAAGAGGAAGACTACTATCCTAGGGAGAAGGAGGAGACGAGCTCAGATGAGGACGAAACCCCATTGCCTCAACCTGGGGACATGCATGTAGAATTCAAGAAGTCAAGCCTCCCTAACAAAGCAAAGAGGCCTAAGGTTCAGTTTACACCCTTCTGCCTTTTGCAGGTAAATAAGCAAGATTTATGCAAAAAAAGGTACCGGAGCATGATCAGGAGATCGGCGAATTGAAGGAGGAAAATTCCATCCTCAAGCGTTAGCTGAGGAAGAAGGACAAACCCTCTACTCCCACTACAAAAAAATACACTTCCGTGATGATACGTGTTTGTCACAGTAGGTCATGTTTTCTGTCATGCATGTACATCCATGACGATTTTATGACAGAATCAAGATAGTCATACATGTGCTGACGTAGAAGTGTTCCATGACATTAACAAAATTATCATCACGGAAGTGTCCACTTCTATGACGATAAATCGCGCGTCACAGAAGTGCTTTCGTCAAGGGTGACCGACACGTGGCATCCACCGTAACGGAACATTGTTAAGCTATCGAGTACGGTTTTGGATCCGATAACCCGTTAACAGCACCGACTAATGGGGATTTTCCACGTGTAAAATCATCATTGGCTGGAGGAAACACATGTCGGCTCACCGTTGGGACAGATGTCATCCACTCATTGGACCCAAAGCGCCTATGATACGTCGACATGTGGCACGACCCAACAGAGGCCCATTCCTGTGAAAAGGCCGACCCGTTTGACTTGGTCAAAAGGTGGTGGGCCGGCCCACGGCAAGCCTGTTAACAACCTGTTCGCATATAGCCCATTTACAGCCCGCTAACCCAGGGCCCATTTACGGCCTATCTGAATTTGGCCCAGTAGCGTCATCTGGGCCGTCCAATATAATTCCAACCCGTTTTAACTTCCGGCCCATGTATGGCCCATGACGTCTTTCGGCCCATATGAGGCCCTTATTACTCCCGGCCCATTAACGGCCCGTGGTAAAACTGGCCCATAATGAACAGTGTATCACTTTATACCCATTAACGACCCATTATTCCGTTGGGCTGTTTCCAGCCCATGTTATCTTTCGGCCTTCTCAGGGGCCATTTATTATTGGGCTCATTTCTAGCATTCGTTTACTTACGGCCCGTTACTGTCATTTTCTACTTGTGGGCCAAATTCAGCCCGTGGTTACAGTCAGCCCGTTTGTGGCCCATTAATACATTGGGCCGTTTTCATAGCGTCATCAAATACGGCTGATTAACGACAGCCTGTTATGGTCGGCCCATGAACGGAAGATTTCAACTCTAGCCCATTTACGGCCATAATGTGGTCTGTTATTGGCCCATGTTTGGCCAACCGATCATATGGCCCGTAGAAGGCCCATTGATGATACGGCCCGTAGAAGGCCCATTGATGATACGCCCCGTAGAAGGCCCATTGTGTCTACGCCCCGTATAAGGCCCATTGTTTCTACCCCACATAGAAGGCACATTGTTTCTACGGCCTTCTAAGGCCCGTAGAAGGCCCATTGTTTCTACGGCCCGTAGGAGGCCCATGTTAACTACAGTCGGTGGGCATCAAAGTTCGCCACCAGTGCAAATATAGGGAACACCCTACACTATACAAAAATGGCTTGCTGTTTTCTTCAGCCGGTGGCTGCATGTTAAGAACAAATTTTGTATCGCACCAAAACAAATTACAACTATATAAAACAAAAGGAAGGTTGGCATAAAAGTTAACAGTCTAGCAGATAAATGCACCACCAGAAGTTCAGAAGCTCAGTTCATTTGACCTGACTATTATGTTTTCATGATGTATTGTCCGATGGAGCACCATAACCTTCGCCTTCAGTTCTCCTAGGCTCCTGAACAACATAGCAAATGTCTGATAGTCTGGTTTCAAAACCATGCATATCTTGACAACATCGAACAATGTCTCTCCTTGTTTCACAAAGGGTCTCTGTTAGGGAATGGACTTGTGTCTGGAGCGCAGATACAACATTATTTTGAGCTTGCATATCTTGATCATGAGGCAGTTTGGACGAGTTTGCCTTAACAACCAACCCACCATTATGCAGGAACATGCTTTTGGCACTGTTAGTGGACAGGTACTGACCCACTGCAGCAAGAGCTGACATTGCGGTTATAGTTGCCTCGCCACCTTCAGAAGGTGGCGGTTCCACCATTTTTTCCATAGCTCGCTGAAAAGTTGAGGTTTTACATTAGTAGTACCAGAACATAAGATATTAAGGAGGCAGCAAAACCAAACAAAATAGCTTGGGTCTATATACAGAACTTATTCTGGTGAACCCATGTAAAATATTAGTTGTATTTTATTGCAAATACATAATAAAACCAGGTTCCAAACATATGACCATGTACCATTGCTAATGTATTGTCTATTTCTTCACATTGTATTGAGGGCTAAGGATAAAGAGACGAAGTTTATAATACAGTAAGCATAGTATGACATCATTCATATCACAAAACAACTAAGAACAGACAAACAGGCAATTGTAACGTTGTGTGGGCAAGTCCAGCACGGAACTAGATTACAGGTCAAGATCAAAGGAACACCACTCCTCTCTTTTAAACCTTGTAAGGTGCAATGATACGCTAAGACAATTGTGTATAAAATTGAAAAGAGTAATAGACATTGGCTGCAAACCGTGCAGTTCAAGGCACAAGTCAGAGTAAGTAGTAGTTAAAAGGCATGAGGATTAAGGACTTACAACAGCGGCTTTGACTGGTGTAGTCATGCCCTTCTTCTTGCTGGTGTGACAGTCGTTGAAGATTTCCACATCATTTGGTTCAGGTACTTTTTGGTCCTTGCAGGCTTTCCTCTGCATTTGGAACAAGTCAATATAGATCTGATAATATGGTAGAGCGAAAAGAGTGAAACAACAGCTAATTACAAGAGCCTCATAGTGTGCAATATAGCTACGAGATCCCATCGTCTATTGGAATTTCACTTTCGTACGGTTGGCCTTGTTCTTTGAACAGTTCACCTACAAGAAGATAGATTTGTGTGGCACATGCGTAAATAGGACTTCAACATGTGATCTGATCACATATATATATAATGTTCCTAATACTTCGGATCAGACCAGTGTTTAACGAGGCCCCACCAGTCTTCATCTGATATATTTTCCACTGGAGATGTTTGGGAAAGTTCACTGTTAGCCTTGCCTTCAATGTGAGTTTTCCTCAAGTTATACCGATACTGTCGCAAAGCAGACTTGAAAACATGGGTGCAAGCTTGTCTGGTTGCATCATCTTGGCTATCCAACTTGAACCTCATATGTTGAAAATTATGGGAGTCTCATTATCAGCAACCTAGAAAGTATGGGACAGAGCAAGATGATATTACTAGTTTCCATACATAACCATACTTACAGATAAATGGTCGAGGAAGGTGTTGAACTGGGTTTCGTCTTTGTCATTCCTGTATTGAATCCATGTTGGGAGGATACGTACATGACACCTAACGGCAACCGCTACCTCTGATACTAACTTGGCTCACTCTGTAGCATCACGTGGCCTTTTTAAACCTGCCTCAAAACGGATCTCCATTCTTCCTCCTCTAGATTTAGTTAACCTATCGAGCATTATCCCTGATGTTTGTTTCCTCTTGCGCCTAGGTGCTAGTCCAACAACGAACATAGGAAGTGTTAGTGTACATCAAACTGTGAGACTACATATAAAGAAGCATGCAACTGTAACTTGACTCCAGTAACTCTTCTTGCTTTGAAGCTCATAAGGTTCATCTGATCTTGCCAACTCGTCTTGTGTCAAGAGTGCTTGGGAAGTAGTGTCAGGTGGCAAGGGAGCTTGGGAACGTGCTGCTAGCTCAGTTGACGCACGAGTAACTCGTGCAACTGGTAGTACTGTGGAAGGTGTTGCAAGAACTAGGGATGTCTCTGCTTGTTTGGTGGCAGCTATTTGTTTCTGTTTGGCTTTTTCTGCAGCTCGTGTAGCATGGGATACCCTGTTTGTAGAATTTTCCGCTGGACTTTGACGTTCTATTGCACCATCAGTACCAGCAGAATCTGCAGGATTCTTCCGATTCCTGTTCCCTGCCATTTTGTGTTTCTTCCTCTTTCTCTGTGCCATGTTAAGTCAAGCCGACAAGAAAAACAAATAACAATTTAGTTCTTCAGAACAAATTGATGTGTGATACGGACAAACTGAACTTTGATGTTAGACAACCACATGATAGGAGGATGTAATATGTACGAAAAACAGGACGGAAGAGATAACCAGAACTATGATGTGTAAACTAAGCAGAAGACATTTCACTAAATTAGAAGCAATGCAATGGAAGGTAGACACCATATGAAAGATGCTGCAAATATCGCTCTGCCAAGTTAACAGTGTCTCATCATAAATGGCATTTAAACAAATGTGAAGCAGCACAAGAAATAAATCATATGCAAGATGCAAACAACATCACACTACCAAGTTAGAGGTCTCTCGTCATTAGTGCCATTGCATATTCACAGCTTATGATGTGTAAACTAAGGAGAAGGCATTTCAACAAATTAGAAGCAATGAAAGCTAGACACCATATGAAAGATGCAACGAATATCACTCTACCAAGTTAAAATTGTCTCGTCATAAGTGCCATTTCAACAAATTAGTAGTACAAGCTAGAAAAGAATGCGAAATGTAACCTATATCACACTCCAAAGTCAAATGTGTCTTATGATAAGTGATTGTTGCAGGTTACACAACAATAGTAATTTGATGTAAGAACATGGTGTGATAGACGATATTGTATGTTCTAGAAACAGGAACACGTGTCTTATTCAAGTATAATGTGTAAAGTAAGCAGATGGAATTCAACAAAATTAGAAGCAATACAAGCTAGAAATCACACATAACATGCAACCACATATAACAGTGTGAAGTTAGAGGGAGCACCGGTGATGGTGCACTAGGGGAGACGTGCTCATCATAAACACACCTACGTTGAGTGTCTATGCATGTGTTGTCTTGGAAATCATCTTGGGGGGGTGGAGGAGTAGAAACTGTAGAGGCCCTCCATTTGGAAGGAGCACCTTTATCCGCTGCCTTGCTAACTTCCTTCCGCTTTATTGATTTTGAATTGTCAGGTAAGACCGACAAGAAAAAACAATAAAATTCTCTCTTCAGAACTCATTCATGCATGATACTGACAATCACTACTTTGATGTAAGGCAAACACATGATACCAAGATGGAATATGTACGAAAAACTGGACGGCATGGCATGTTCACAACTGTTTGTGTAAACTAAGCAGAAACCATTCCAACAAATAAGAAGCAATGCAAGCTAGACACCACATGAAAGATGCAACCAATATGACTTTGCCAAGTTAAAAGCGTCCCATCATAAATGGAATTTCAACAAATTAGAAGCAGCGCATGCTATAAATCATATGAAAGATGCAACTAATATCGCACTGCATATACTAAAGGTGTCTCGTCATATTGATTGATGCGGGATACAAAAAAATAATAGTTTTATGTAAGGACATGCTTAATAGACAGATGTACTATATACTAAATACAAGAAGGCATGTCACATTAACAGGTATAATGTATAAGTAAAGCAGAATGCCACATGCAGTTTAACCAGATTGGAAGATTTACAATCTAGACACCATATGCAACATGCAACCACATATCACGCTGCCAAGTTAGAGCAAGCACCTGCGATGCTAGTGTAGGGGAAATGCGGTAATCAACTACAGAGCTACGTTCACTATCTTCATCTAGCCTTGCTGTTTCTTGAGAATCATGTCGGGAGGCTGACGCTGCATTCTTTAAATGAGCAGTCCACTTGCCCGACTGCCTCATCATAAGTGATTGATGAGGGATACACAAGAAAAATTAGTTTTATGTAAGAACATGGTTAATACAAAGATGTACTAGTATGTACCAAAAACAGAAAGACATGTCATATTCAAAGGTATAATGTGTAAGCTAAGAAAATGCAATTTAACCAAATTGGAAGCAATACAAGCTAGACATCCGGCTGGAGTGGTGAGCATGATCATCTAGGACCTGAGAGCCTGGTGGGAGGCGGGCTGCTTCGCCACCATCGCGGCTTTTTAGTTGGCTTCCAGGTGATGCCTGTCTTTGCTGGGCTTGTCACTGGCTCGGCCAGTGCCCTGACTAGCTATTTGTCTTCTGGTGCTCACGGGATGGTGGTTCATGTAAAAAATATCTTTCCTTATCTTAATAAAGACCGACTACGGCCTTTTGAATACAAGCTAGACACCATATGGAACATGCAACCACATATGACACCACAGAGTTAAAGCAAGCACCTGGGATGGTGGTTCATTGCGAGCGAGGTCATCAACTCCAGAGCTACGTTTACTGTCTCCATCTGCTGACACTACACCCTTATAGCGCTCGTGACGCCCCCGATTCGATCATACACTAATCATACACGCAAACGGGTACGATCAAGATCAGGGACTCACGGGAAGTTATCACAACACAACTCTACAATAAATAGTCATACAAGCATCATATTACAAGCCAGGGGCCTCGAAGGCTTGAATACAAGAGCTCGATCATAGACGAGTCAGCGGAAGCAACAATATCTGAGTATAGACATAAGTTAAACAAGTTTGCCTTAAGAAGGCTAGCACAAACTGGGATGCAGGTCGAAAGAGGCGCGGGCCTCCTGCCTGGGATCCTCCTAAACTATTCTTGGTCGTCGTCAGCGGGCTGCACGTAGTAGTAGGCACCTCCCGAGTAGTAGTAGTCGTCATCGACGGTGGCGTCTAGCTCCTGGGCTCCAACGTCTGGTCGCAACAATCGGGTGTAGGAAGGGGGAAGAGAGAGAGCAAAGCAACCGTGAGTACTCACCCAAAGGACTCGCAAGCAAGGAGCTACACTACATATGTATGCATTGGTATCAAATGGAATAAGGGTATCATATGTGGACTAAACTGCAGAATGTCGGAATAAAAGGGGGATAGCCGGTCCTTTCGAAGACTACGCTTCTGGTAACCTCCATCTTGCAGCAGAAGAAGAGAGTAGATGGTAAGTTCACCAAGTAGCATCGTGTAGCATAATCCTAACCGATGATTCTCCCCTCGTCGCCCTCTGAGAGAGCAATCACCGGTTGTATCTGGCACCTGGAAGGGTGTGGTTTATTAAGTATCCAGTTCTAGTTGTCATAAGGTCAAGGTACAACTCCAAGTCGTCCTATTACCGAAGATCACGGCTATTCGAATAGATTAACTTCCCTGCAGGGGTGCACCACATAACCCAACACGCTCGATCCCATTTGGCCGGACACACTTTCCTGGGTCATGCCCGGCCTCGGAAGATCAACACGTCGCAGCCCTACATAGGCACAACAGAGAGGTCAGCACGCCGGTCTAAATCCTATGGCACAGGGGTCTGGGCCCATCGCCCATTGCACACCTGCACGTTGCGTACGCGGCCGGTGAGCAGACCTAGCAACCTCCATTACAAAGGAAGTTGCGTTACGCGGTCCAAGCCGGCGCGCGTCGCTCAGTCGCTGACATCACGAAGGCTTCGGCTAATACCACGACGTCGAGTGACCATAACTGTCCCCGCGTAGATGGTTAGTGCGTATAGGCCAGTAGCCAGACTCAGATCAAATACCAAGATCTCGTTAAGCGTGTTATTCTGAAATAACCACGGACGCCGACCAGGGCCAGGCCCACCTCTCTCCTAGGTGGTCTCAACCTGCCCTGTCGCTCCGCCACAAAGTAACAGTCGGGGGCCTGCAGGAACTCAGGCCCACCCCTACCGGGATGGAGCCACCTGCCCATTCAGCCCCCAACATCGGAATCACTCGCGGGTACTCCTACGAGCCGACCCGACTTTAATCACCACAAGTATCATATATTATGTATAAGTATATACCCGTGACCACCTCCCAAGTGATCACGGCGCGATAGTATAGCATGGCAGACAGACAAGAATGTAGGGCCACCGATGGTAAACTAGCATCCTATACTAAGCATTAGGATTGCAGGTAAAGGTAACAACAGTAGTAGCAAGGACAGGCTATGCATCAGGATAGGATTAACTGGAAGTAGTAACATGCTACACTACTCTAATGCAAGAAGTATAGAGAGTAGAGTAGGTGATATCTGGTGATCAAGGGGGGGGCTTGCCTGGTTGCTCTGGCAAGAAGGGTTCATCGTCGATGTAGTCGATCACAGGGGTACTGACAGCGGTCTCGGGGTCTACCAGAAAGAAGTAACGGAGGGGAACACAATAAATAACAGAGCAATCAAAGCATCATAGGGCATAACATGGCAATACGCGGTGCTAGAGGTGACCTAACGCGGTATGAGGTGATACCGGTGAAGGGGGGAAACATCCGGGAAAATATCCCCGGTGTTTCGCGTTTTCGAACAGATGATTCGGAGGGGGAAAGTCGCGTGTACGCTATGCTAGGGACGTGTGACAGACGAACGGACTGCGTATTCGAGATCGTCTCGTCGTTCTGAGCAACTTTCATGTATAAAGTATTTTCATCCGAGGTACGGTTTATTTTATATTAATTTGCAAAGTTTTCATTGATTTTCCGAGTTTACAGAATTCTTTTAATTTGAAAATAAAACAGCAAAATACTTTTGTCACCTAGTGCTATTCTAGCCATAGTGTATGCCAGTGGGGTCAGTGGGGTTGGGTTGACCCAGTCAAATATTGACAAGTCAACATATGAACAGTGTAGGGGCCACATGTCATTGACTTAGGCTTTTCTTAAATTTTATTTTTCTGTAAACTATCTGGGGGTCCACATGTCATCTACTAATGGACTAATCAACTAGTACTACTAATTAGACTAACTAACTAACTAACTAAATTAGTCCCTAAACTAGTCTACTATTTGAGCCGGCCACACACACAGAACACACACTCACGCACACACACATAGCACACACACACGCACATCTCACGGCCACACACACATAACACACACTCACGCACACACACATAGCACACACACGCACATCTCACGGCCACACACACAGCGCCATGGCCAGCTCCAACAACAGCAGCCGGCGGCAGTAGCAGCCATGGGCGCGAGGCAAGCAGCAACGTAGTAGGCCGCAACAAGCAGGAATGCACGCAGTGGCAGGCAGAGCAGCCCCGCTGCAAGTAACAGAACAAGGCAGCGACAGCAGCTAAAACAAAGCAGCGGCAGCGGCGGCCGGAAGCAGCAGCGCGGCAGCGGATGGGCGCGGCCACGCGCGAGCACGGTCGGGCGCCGGTCAGGGCGCAGGCCGAGTGGCCTGTGCTGCGGACAGAGGGCGTGTCGGCACGGCCAGGGCGCGCGCTAGGCGGCCAGGATGCAGGGCGCGGGCGCGGTGAGCGTAACGTGGTCGCGGTGACCGTGGCCATCGGCCGGAACTTGGGCGGCGCAATAGAGCAACGAACAGAGGGGGATCGAGGGGAATGGGGGTGGAGCTCACAGGGGAAGGCCGAGGATGCATCCGGCAGGGCGGAGGAGCTTCGGTGAGGTAGATTGGGCGCGGGGCAGCGGCGCCTGTAGGCGAGGAAGACGCGTCGATCCCGGCGATGTAGTGCTTCCCCGCTTGAACCGGTAGAAGTAGCCGAAGGAGACGTCCATGGTGCAACTCCTGGACAACTTTTCAGGCGCCAAGGGAGTCGGTGGCCGCGACGACGACGATGTCCGTGACGAGTAGCTCTCGGGTGAACTTCCGAATCGAAAGAGAGAGAGAGGTAGAGGGATTTGGGGCTAGGGTTTTCGTCTACTGGGTCGAGGTGACCTTATCCTCCTCGTGGAGGTACTGGATGCTCGACACGGCGGCCAGGGAGGCGTGGATGGCCGCCCGACCCCCCTGCTCCCACTGTAGTGAGAGGTAGCAGGAGACGTGGACGTGGGTTGGGCCTCCTCCTGTAGTAGTAGGCCTAAGTGTCTAGCATTTTCTTCATTTTCTTTTCTTTTAAACTTTCTGTTTTGATTTGTTTTAGATCCAAATAAATTTATCACATAAGAAACTTGTCTCATAAATACTTTGTAATATTGTGGAACTATCCACAGGGTTTTAGATTATTTTCAAAAGGCCTTAATTTCAGTTTGAATTTAAATGGGCCACTTAAGCGTTATTGGTCCACTGTTTGATTTTCTAGGGGGGGGAAGGGAAGTCAAAAGAGGTTGGTTTCTACATGATAAATACTTAGGGATTATTTGCCAAAACATGAACTATTTTGTTTGCATTTTTGAAAAGTATAATTTTGACTTGCAATTTAATTTTGAATTTAAATTCGTTTTCAATCAAAGGGCAATTAGCTTAGTAAGCATGCTGACTTGGCATCTTTAGCGTGGAGTTACTGTAGCTTAATTATCTGGGCATCACGATTCTCCTCCACTACAAGAAATCTCGTCCCGAGATTTAAGAGGGGGACTAATGGGGAAAAGATTTGGTTACGAAATTCTAAGGAGTCTTCTCGGCCTAGGTTTCCCTTCTCGAGGAGGTCGATCCATAGCATTGATGTCTTCATTTCTCTGCTTCATGTCATCATCCTTTCTTCGGAAATTTCATCGTACTTATGAAAGGACCAGGGTAACTTCGGAAGAACGGACCTCTGCAATGTTGACTATCTGGTCGATTACATCGGGAAAGTGGCGGAAAGTAACTCTTGAACTGAAACTTAAGAAAACACCGAGAGCTAAGTAAGAAAGGTACCATAAAAAGTTTGAAGCGAGTAGGCAATCGTTCGATGCCTGAAACATGCGGGAAAGGGGTTTAAAGCAACGGGGATAAGTATTGTGTTGGATACCATAATTGATGATCCCTCGAAAGGTGGCTCATAAATTACATACGAGGCCACGTGCGAGGAACAACCTTGGGAATAGGGGTGTACAGGAGTTAGGTTTCGAACCTGTGGAACTATTGGTTATGGGCCCACCATGTGGGTTAAAAGTAGGAAGTGCAGTGACATCTTGCACGGTCATGATGGCAAGGCATGTCACAGGGTAGCCTGTTAGTTATGTCAGCAACAACGTCGGTACCAAGGGTGAGGGATAAAGAGAACCATTTTCCTGCTCGTTGAACGAGGCGGACCAATAGGCAAAGTTCTTGTCCATTGGTGGATACCGGGATGTCATCAACAATAGTAACAGGTTCTTACTGACAGAGTTGCACACCGAGGTGCTTACAAAAGTAGTGACTTATTACTGCTTAGATCATATAAACCACAAGAAGGTTAAACAAAACAATGGAAAGGAAAATGTGATTATCAGATTAAACAGAAGAGTGGAAAGGAAAATGTGTTTAAACACATATTTCAAGGGTATATTCTTTCCAAGGATAAGCAGAGCATGATATCCATGACAGGATATAATGTAGAAAACTCTTTAGGTAGGGGAGAAAATTTTTATGACATTACCCATACAACAGTGTTTGGATAATTGAGCAGGAAAATTTAGCATTGTGCTTCAAATGTTTTTATCGAAAATCAGAGTACCACAGACATGCTTCGAGATAGCATTAACATGGTCTTCAAGCAAAGGTCAGACTTTGGATACACGAAGGATCCATCAGGAACAACTTGTAGAATAAGTCTTACAATTTCCTCATGGATGAATGGATAACCTTGCAGAAAAGGAAACCATAACACTAGGTGCTCCATCCAGGTGTGCTAGGCATGACATCACCTTACTCGGTCATGTAAAGGTGTTATAACTCCTGGAAATATGTTCCAACCATCATATCTGACCGAGATTCAGATCTGATTGGTGTCAGGATATCTTAGACTCAAGATGCATGAGAAGAAAAGTGCAACACAAATTGACGAGATGATATTGTAATATCCTAGGTAAATGAACTATGGACGCGAGTTCTGAAACAAGAGTTCATCATTAAATCAAGGAGAGGGTGAGGAGGTGGTTGATGGACTCAGCGCCAATTCATTGAGATTCCCAAAAAGATGGATTTCCACAATTATATGAACAAGGACATAACATTTGCCAGATCAAATGATATAATGATGCATGCTCGAGGAAAACAAACACAATTAACATTGGTTGAAGGGTGCACCCGAAATATGGGCTTAGGTAGCAAAATCAATGTTAGAATGGTGATTCAATAACCAATAGACTAAGAATCAAGCTATCAACCATTAACTTCAAGCAATAGGGTTGATAGAAGTTTTGAAATTACACATCAAAGTTAAATGGCTCGTATCCTGGTTAGAAACAACACGGGGACCAAGATATGAACGGAGATGACGAGAAGTATTACTATATCAAGAATTCTTAAGAGGTGGTGAAATTCTCACAACATTATTGACATAAAAGATGGTAATACTCCAAGGTAGAACATAACATAAGTTGGATAGCAAGGAACTCAAGGTACAACACAAACCATGAACCAGTTTTGTGTTGCGGAAATGCAAGAATGTTGTCGATGTTAACACAATCATCATGGGGGAAAGGATGATATCTCTCATCATGAATTCGACTGATATCCTGGAAACACTCAGAATGTTGATTATGATCATGACACATTTTTCGAGAGGTTTCATGAAGATGTAATCGATCGGCGATGACATCAAGTCAAAGGAATGATGAAGCAAAAGGTTATTGGAACCAAAGGTACGACCCAAACTCGAAATCGATCTTGCTGTTCAAGGCGAAATGATACGACGAGGAAGATCGGCATAAGGTTATCTCATCATCGAAAATTGTGCTCCGGGAAGAAGGACCAGGTAGCATAGTTAAAATTTAGAACAAAATGATATAGTCGATCAGACTAGGAATGACGTGATGGAGTATTAAACTTCTCAACCACAAAGTACTAGGAGTACTGAATCACAGGGGTGATTCGATTCACTAATTGGTGTTCTTGGTTGATGACAACCCAGAACCCATGGAGTGACTATGACGGGGAAAGGCGCTACTTCATCAGGAATGCATAAGATATAGTGCAATCGGTTGATATCCTCGAGATACCAGGGGGGTATACTCGAAGGTAGATCAAAATAAAGGTTGGACTGGGGCATTGATCCGCAGAAGACAAATGCTTAAACTTGGCCGAGAAATGGGATCAAGGAAGAACAATATGTTCGGAACCATAGCTGCAAGGGATCCAATTTAATGACACCAAAAGAATTACCCAAATGATTAAATATTTTGCGAGAAGCTTCCATGATAAGTTCCACATCGGGTCCATGGGCATGAACACAAAGTTCAAGGTCGACTCCCACTTCTATAATGCATAACCTTTCATTCACTTCTCGTTTACGAAGAAGTTGTAGTGTTGAAATTTTATCTGGCGAAGCACCAGAAGAGTATGTCTCGTGAAAACTTTCGGGTTCACACATATTAGAAAAGGCATAGGTTCAACCCATCGGGGACTCTTTGGAACGTAAACCAGAAACTTCAGGAGTAAATAACTCAAGCTCGAAGGCAGAGCATGGTTGAGAAAGCAGAGGATACAATTTACCAAAGGCATTATGTATCCGAGGAAAGGCTCACAAGGTTATTGAATATAATGGACGTTGTCGGATAAAATCCAACAAAGGATCTGGTGGTCCATAAGGGATCTGATGGGAGCATTGGTACTCAACTAGAAGAAGAAAGAATGCAAGGAGATCAGATGATAGAAACACCTGACTTAATTCAAAGCTCAATTGCAAAGGAAGTATGAATTCCAAAACAAGGGATCATAAGCAATGCTCTGATTAGGGATGGATAAGTTGAATAGACTTAGGGGTACATTCGACGACAACTTGATTGGTCAAGGACCAGCTCATGTTCAAAATGACGTCTGAGCCGGAAGGATGAATCCTAGGATCCGATTGAGGATTGCGAGAATTCGCAACATATCGAATCAGGTGACTCGAAATGATAGTGACAGAGGATGTCAACGGAGATTACTAGAAGTATGGAATTAACCATAATGCAGGAAGGCAAGGAATTCAAGAGCAATGGGCTGTTGAGGTTTTCCAGAAAATCGAATGGTATTTCGAGGACTTTTGTGAAACACATGAACAACTAGGGATGACCGGATACTCGGCAAGTGCGAGGAATTATCCATAGGAGTATTTATGTGGCAAGGAACTGCAAGGCAGTAGGCACAAAGTATACTCGGAATAATAGAGACAATTTTGGGGTATATTGTAATAACAAGATCAACAGGGAATGATTGTATGAATGGCAAGTGTACGTGGTTATCCATAGTGGTAGCGATGATAGGGAATTGCAAAAGCAACAGGCACCAAATCTCGAGGGAACATCGGAGAGTAACTTCGAAATCATCTGGTGCAGCCAGCGATCATCTGGATGGAAGGGGCTCTCCGAGAGAAAGTGGTGACGAGAACCTAGAGTTATAATTTGTAAGATCATTTAACCCGAATAGAACAGAGATCAGAGTCCCAGAGTAAGGATCGAGGAGTAAAAGATCCTAATACCACCCAAATGGCGACGTGGGCCCGTAAGGCACACAGCCATGTTAGTAAAAAGTTTTGCAATGTCGAGACTCGACTTCGGCCAAGGAGTGTGGAAGGGGGATTCCTACAGGCAGTCGGCTCTGATACCAACTTGTGACGCCCCCGATTCGATCGTACACTAATCATACACGCAAACATGTACGATCAAGATCAGGGACTCACGGGAAGTTATCACAACACAACTCTACAATAAATAGTCATACAAGCATCATATTACAAGCCAGGGGCCTCGAAGGCTCGAATACCAGAGCTCGATCATAGACGAGTCAGCGGAAGCAACAATATCTGAGTATAGACATAAGTTAAACAAGTTTGCCTTAAGAAGGCTAGCACAAACTGGGATGCAGGTCGAAAGAGGCGCAGGCCTCCTGCCTGGGATCCTCCTAAACTACTCCTGGTCGTCGTCAGCAGGCTGCACGTAGTAGTAGGCACCTCCCAATTAGTAGTAGTCGTCATCGACGGTGGCGTTTGGCTCCTGGGCTCCAACGTCTGGTCGCAACAATCAGGTGTAGGAAGGGGGAAAAGAGAGAGCAACGCAACCGTGAGTACTCATCCAAAGTACTCGCAAGCAAGGAGCTACACTACATATGTATGCATTGGTATCAAATGGAATAAGGGTATCATATGTGGACTGAACTGCAGAATGTCGGAATAAAAGGGGGATAGCCGGTCCTTTCGAAGACTACGCTTCTGGTAACCTCCATCTTGCAGCAGAAGAAGAGAGTAGATGGTAAGTTCACCAAGTAGCATCGTGTAGCATAATCCTAACCGATGATTCTCCCCTCGTCGCCCTGTGAGAGAGCGATCACCGGTTGTATCTGGCACTTGGAAGGGTGTGTTTTATTAAGTATCCAGTTCTAGTCGTCATAAGGTCAAGGTACAACTCCAAGTCGTCCTGTTACCGAAGATCACGACTATTCGAATAGATTAACTTCCCTGCAGGGGTGCACCACATAACCCAACACGCTCGATCCCATTTGGCCGGACACACTTTCTTGGGTCATGCCCTGCCTCAGAAGATCAACACGTCGCAGCCCTACCTAGGCACAACAGAGAGGTCAGCACGCCGGTCTAAATCCTATGGCACAGGGGTCTAGGCCCATCGCCCATTGCACACCTGCACGTTGCATACGCGGCCGGTGAGCAGACCTAGCAACCTCCATTACAAAGGAAGTTGCGTTACGCGGTCCAACCCGGCGCGCGCCGCTCAGTCGCTGACGTCACGAAGGCTTTGGCTAATACCACGACGTCGAGTGACCATAACTGTCCCCGCGTAGATGGTTAGTGCGTATAGGCCAGTAGCCAGACTCAGATCAAATACCAAGATCTCGTTAAGCGTGTTATTCTGAAATAACCACGGACGCCGACCAGGGCCAGGCCTACCTCTCTCCTAGGTGGTCTCAACCTGCCCTGTCGCTCCGCCACAAAGTAACAGTCGGGGGCCTGCGGGAACTCAGGCCCACCTCTACCGGGATGGAACCACCTGCCCCTTCAGCCCCCAACATCGGAATCACTCGCGGGTACTCCTACGAGCCGACCCGACTTTAATCACCACAAGTATCATATATTATGTATAAGTATATACCCGTGACCACCTCCCAAGTGATCACGGCCCGATAGTATAGCATGGCATACAGACAAGAATGTAGGGCCACTGATGGTAAACTAGCATCCTATACTAAGCATTAGGATTGCAGGTAAAGATAACAACAGTAGTAGGAAGGAAAGGCTATGCATCAGGATAGGATTAACTGGAAGCAGTAACATGCTACACTACTCTAACGCAAGCAGTATAGAGAGTAGAGTAGGCGATATCTGGTGATCAAGGGGGGGGTTTGCCTGGTTGCTCTGGCAAGAAGGGTTCATCGTCGATGTAGTCGATCACAGGGGTACTAACAACGGTCTCGGGGTCTACCTGAAAGAAGTAATGGAGGGGAACACAATAAATAACAGAGCAATCAAAGCATCATAGGGCATAACATGGCAATACGCGGTGCTAGAGGTGACCTAACGCGGTATGAGGTGATACCGGTGAAGGGGGGAAACATCCGGGAAAATATCCCCGGTGTTTTGCATTTTCGGACAGATGATTCGGAGGGGGAAAGTCGCGTGTACGCTATGCTAGGGACGTGTGACGGACGAACGAACTGCGTATTCGAGATCGTCTCGTCGTTCTGAGCAACTTTCATGTATAAAGTATTTTCATTCGAGGTACGGTTTATTTTATATTAATTTGCAAAGTTTTCATTGATTTTCCGAGTTTACAGAATTCTTTTAATTTGAAAATAAAACAGCAAAATACTTTTGTCACCTAGTGCTATTCTAGCCATAGTGTATGCCAGTGGGGTCAGTGGGGTTGGGTTGACCCAGTCAAATATTGACAAGTCAACATATGAACAGTGTGGGGGCCACATGTCATTGAGTTAGGCTTCTCTTAAAATTTGTTTTTCTGTAAACTATCAGGGGGTCCACATGTCATCTACTAATGGACTAATCAACTAGTACTACTAATTAGACTAACTAACTAAATTAGTCCCTAAACTAGTCTACTATTTGAGCCGGCCACACACACACAGAACACACACTCACGCACACACACATAGCACACACACACGCACATCTCACGGCCACACAGAGATAACACACACTCACGCACACACACATAGCACACACACGCACATCTCACGGCCACACACACAGCGCCATGGCCAGCTCCAACAACAGCAGCCTGCGGCAGTAGCAGCCATGGGCGCGAGGCAAGCAGCAACGCAGTAGGCCACAGCAAGCAGGAGTGCACGCAGTGGCAAGCAGAGCAGCCCCGCTGCAAGTAATAGAACAAGGTAGCGACAACAGCTAAAATAAAGCAGCGGCGGCCGGAAGCAGCAGCGCGGCAGCGGACGGGCGCGGCCACGCGCGAGCACGGTCGGGCGCCGGTCAGGGCGCGGGCCGAGTGGCCTGTGTCGCGGACAGAGGGCGTGTCGGCACGGCCAGGACACGCACTAGGCGGCCAGGATGTAGGGCGCGGGCGCGGTGAGCGTAACGTGGTCGCGGTGACCGTGTCCATCGCCCGGAACTTCGGCGGCGCAATAGAGCAACGAACAGAGGGGGGATCAAGGGGAATGGGGGTGGAGCTCACAGGGGTAGGCCGAGGACGCATCTGGCAGGGCGGAGGACCTTCGGTGAGGTAGATCGGGCGCGGGGCAGCGGCGCCTGTAGGCGAGGAAGACGCGTCGATCCCAACGATGCAGTGCTTCCCCGCTCGAACCGGTAGAAGTAGCCGAAGGAGACGTCCATGGTGCAACTCCTGGACAACTTTTCAGGCGCCGGGGGAGTCGGTGGCCGTGACGACGACAATGTCCATGACGAGTAGCTCTCGGGTGAACTTCCGAATCGAAAGAGAGAGAGAGGCAGAGGGATTTGGGGCTAGGGTTTTCGTCTACTGGGTCGGGATGACCTTATCCTCCTCGTGGAGGTATTGGATGCTCGACACGGCGGCCAGGGAGGCGTGGATGGCCGCCTGATCCCCCTGCTCCCACTGTAGCGAGAGGTAGCAGGAGACCTGGACGTGGGTTGGGCCTCCTCCTGTAGTAGTAGGCCTAAGTGTCTAGCATTTTCTTCATTTTCTTTTCTTTTAAACTTTCTGTTTTGATTTGTTTTAGATCCAAATAAATTTGTCACATAAGAAACTTGTCTCATAAATACTTTGTAATATTGTGGAACTATCCACAGGGTTTTAGATTATTTTCAAAAGGCCTTAATTTCAGTTTGAATTTAAATGGGCCACTTAAGCGTTATTGGTCCACTGTTTGATTTTCTAGGGGGGAAAGGGAAGTCAAAAGAGGTCAGTTTCTACATGATAAATACTTAGGGATTATTTGCCAAAACATGAACTATTTTGTTTGCATTTTTTGAAAAGTATAATTTTGACTTGCAATTTAATTTTGAATTTGAATTCGTTTTCAATCAAAGGGAAATTAGCTTAGTAAGCATGCTGACTTGGCATCTTTAGCGTGGAGTTACTGTAGCTTAATTATCTGGGCGTCACAGTGCTGTAACGTGTCGTGCTTACCCGCGTAGAAAGCTGGAGCAACTTCTCTCTTTTCTTTGCTGCTTCTCTCGAGGCAGACTCTGAAATAACCTTGCATAAAAACACAATAGTGAGAGTATGGGTGAAGTGTGTGCAGAAATAGTGCACTGTAAAAGTAGCAGATAGCAGGTGGCTGAAAAATAAATGACAGGAGACATATGATAGCTCTACAACATTGCATGGCAAACAAAATTAGATTCTACTCCGTATGATTTTGTAATATATGAGCACAGGAAATGCAGGTACTCCTCCAGCACACCACCACATGTGGTCATATCAAGATAACAGTCGACTGAAAATAAATAGGTCAGTCAATTTTTTTAATGAACCGTCCGATCTATAAGGAACGGGCAGATGGCCTTCGTCTACCTCCCGTCGGTCACTGTTGACGATCTTTCTCGAACTGCCAGCGACCACCGGCCTAAACCCCTGCCTCCGCCACCCCGCCCTCCCCTCGACCTCACACCACCGCCGTGCTTGGCAGCGCCCCTAGGCCATCCCTTTAATCCAGGCCGACCTCCAGGTCGGGCGCTAGTAGCTCTAGGCCCCACACGCCTCTAAGATAAACACCGAGGCACCGCTTCCCTGGCATACTAGGAGGATGATAATCCCCAAGTGTAGGGAACCATCGTAGCAATTTCCAAAGGTGGAAGTGATAAGTATGGAGTGTCAAACCCACAAGGAGCTAAAGGTAAGATCAATATTCTCTCAAGCCCTATTTGCCACTGATACGACTCTACGTACACCGAACGTTTGCTTCCAACTAGAAACGAGAAATAAAACTACATTGTGGGTATGAAGAGGATAATTTGCAAGATATCGGAGAGATAAAATATAAAAGTAGGGGCTGTTATCATAAAGTTAGAATATATTACTAAATATTATAAATAGCGAGTGTGGAATAATGGTGGATCGGTGTGCAGAATTGTCCTAGGCAATCGTTAACAAGACTGGTAATCACTATTGCAGTTTCATATGAGGGAGAGGCATAAGCTAACATACTTTTTCTACTTGGATCATATGCACTTGTGATTGGAACTCTAGCAAGCATCCGCAACTACTAAAGATCATTAAGGTAAAACCCAACCATGGCATTAAAGCATCAAGTCCTCTTTATTCCCATACGCAACAACCCCCTTACTCGGGTTTGTGTTTCAGTCACTCACCAACCCACTATAAGCGAATCATGAATGTATTGCAACACCCTACAGCGGGAACCCCACACGCTTGCGCGACACGGAGGGCACCACAGGACAACATCAAAGTAAAACATACAACTCATACCAATCTAGATCATAAATCAACCCAAAGACAAAAGATATCTACTCAAAACATCATACGATGGCAACACATCATTGGATCATAATATGTGGCATAAAGCACCATGCTTAAGTAGGGATTACAGCAGGGTGCGGGAGAGTGGACCGCGTAAAAGACATGAGGATGGTGATGATGATGGTGATGTTGACGAAGAAGATCACCACGGCGATGATTCCCCTCCCGATGGCACTCCGGTGCCACCAAGAGAGAGGAGGAGAGGTTCTCCCCCTTGTGCTTCCTCCTCCATGGCCTTCCCCCTAGATGGGGAGAAGTTCACCCTCTGGTCCTTGGCCTTCATGGTGATGATGGCCCCTTCGGGATCCTCCTCCATGCCCTCCGGTGATGATGGCCCCCTCCGGCAGGGTGCCAGAGAGGGCCTAGATTGGTTTTCGGTGGCTACGAAGGCTTCTGGTGGCGGAACTCCCGATCTAGGTTAATTTTCTGAGGTTTCTGTATTTATAGGAATTTTTGGCGTCGGCCTCACGTCAATGAGGTACCCGAGGTGTCCACGAGGCAGGCCCACGCGCCTGGGGGGGCTCCCTCGTGGACGCCCCGGGACTCTCCTGGCCCAAATCTTTTACTCCGGGGTCTTCTTTTGGTCCATAAAAAATCATCAAAAATTGGCACGTCAATTGGACTCCGTTTGATATTCCTTTTCTGTATAACTCAAAAAGAAGGAAAAACAGAAACTGGCACTGGGCACTATGTTAATAGGTTAGTCCCAAAAATCATATAAAATAGCATATAAATGCATATAAAACATCCAAGGTTGATAATATAATAGCATGAATACTTCATAAATTATAGATATGTTGGAGACGTATCAGCATCCCCATGCTTAATTCGTGCTCGTCCTCGAGTAGGTAAATGATAAAAGAAATAATTTATGAAGTGTGAATGCTAACAAGTGCATAAGTTTCATCAATGATACTTCCAATCACTTTTTCTAGCATCATTATATATGATAACAGTAGCTCATCTTCACAAAACTTTTCATGATCAATTAACAAGCTATTCACATGTTAAGGTATAGATCACAAACTTTCTTGAAACTAACAAACTATATTCTCAGTCATCAAACAATTGCAATTCATTTTATTTTCAGGAAGGGTCTATGTCAGAGCTTTGATTTAGCAAACTCCACATACTCAACTATCATTTAATATTTCACAATTGCTAACACTCACGTGATATTTATGGGTTCAAAGTTTTAATCGGACACAAAGAAAGATAAGGGCTTATAGATTCGCCTCCCAACCTTTTACCTCAAGGGTAATGTCAACAATAATAGTTCATGATAACTTACATCCAATTGGATGTATATATATATATCATGATCCTTCCAACACAATGTGCTTGCCAAAGGATAAAATGTAAAAAGGAAAGGTGAAGATCACCATGACTCTTGCATAAGGTAGAAGATAAAAGTAAAAGATAGGCCCTTCACAGAGGGAAGCAGAGGTTGTCATGCGCTTTTATGGTTGGATGCACGAAATCTTAATGCAAAAGAACGTCACTTTATATTGCCACTTGTGATATGGACCTTTATTACGCAGTCCGTCGCTTTTATTTCTTCCACATCACAAGATCGTATAAAGCTTATTTTCTCCACATTAATAGATCATACATATTTAGAGGGCAATTTTTATTGCATGCACCGATGACAACTTACTTGAAGGATCTTACTCAATCCATAGGTAGGTAGGGTGGACTCTCATGGCAAAACTGGTTTAAAGAATGTTTGAAGCACAAGTAGTATCTCTACTTGGTGCAAAGAATTTGGCTAGCATGAGGGGGAAAATCAAGCTCAACATGTTGGATGATCCAAGACAATATACTTTATTTCGGATATAAGAAAACATAACCCATTATGTTGTCTTCCTTGTCCGACATCAACCTTTTAGCATGTCATATTTTAATGAGTTTTCACAATTACAAAATATGTCCAAGATAGTATATTTATATGTGAAATCTCTCTTCCTTCAATATTCTTTCATGAGTTGTTCAAATGACCAATTCTACGTTTGCTAACTTTCAATAAGTTTACTACCTATACTTATTCTATGTGAAGTCATTACTCCCCATGGTATAAGCATATGAAACATATATAAATTCAGATTTATGATATTCAATTATTCAACCATTTACTCATAGGATATACGTGAAGCACGTGAGTAAATGACAAACTACTCCAAAAGATAATAGTGAAGGACACTGAGTAGTCAAATAATTAACTAGCCATGGGAGGATTCTTTTTTATTTAATAATTCAGATCCAATGATTTTATTCAAAGAGAAAGTAAAATTGAAAATACGCTCCAAGCAAAACACATATCATGTGACGAATAAAAATATAGCTCCGAGTAAGGTATACCGATAGTTTTGAAGATGAAAGAGGGGATGCCTTCCGGGGCATCCCCAAGCTTGGGCGCTTGAGTCTTCCTTGAGTATTACCTTGGGGTGCCTTGTGCATCCCCAAGCTTAGGGTCTTTCCACTCTTTATTCTCTTCATATCGATATCTCACCCAAAGCTTGAAAACTTCAATCACACAAAACTTAACGGAACTTCGTGAGATAGGTTAGTATGATAAAGAGTAAACCATTCACTTTGGCACTGTCAAAGACAAGGATCATAATTGTTCTCACACAATTCCTACTGTACCATATCATTTCTACAATTTATATTGAGAAATATAAGCCATAGAAACTTGAAAACAAGCAAACTATGCAATGAAAACAGAAGTCAGAAACAGAACAGTCTGTAATAATCTGAACACCAACCATACTTATGCTACTCAAAGAATTATGAAATAAATTGGTGGACGTGAGGAATTTTTCTATTAATATTCTGCAAAAATAATCAGGACCAAAGCACTCTTCTGTAAAAAATGGCAGCTAATCTCGTGAGCGCAAAGTTTCTGTTTTTTTACAGCAAGATCACATTAACTTTCACCCAAGTCTTCCCAAAGGTCTTACTTGGCACTTTATTGAAACAAAAGCTATAAAACATGATTACTATAGTATCTTAATAATGTAAACACACAAAAACAATAAGGGTAAATATTGGGTTGTCTCCCAACAAGCGCTTTTCTTTAATGCCTTTTAGCTAGGCATGATGATTTCAATGATGCTCATATAAAAGATAAGAATTGAAACATAAAGAGAGCATCATGAAGAATATGACTAGCAAATTTAAACCTAACCCACTTCCTATTCCTAGGGATTTTGTGAGTACACAACTTATGGGAACAAGAATCAACTAGTATAGGAAGGAAAACAATGATAACTTCAAAACTTTAAGCACATAGAGAGGAAACTTGATATTATTGCAACTCCTACAAGCATATATTCCTCCTTCATAATAATTTTCAGTAGCATCATGAATGAATCCAACAACATAACCATCACATAAAGCATTCTTTTCATGATCTACAAGCATAGAAATTTTTCTACTCTCCACATAAGCAAAATTCTTCTCATTCGGAATAGCGGGATCACTAGTTCCTAGAGTTGACACTCTTCCAAACCTGCTTTGGATGATATTATTATTCATACTCCAAAAGATATAAGTGAAGTTCATGGAGCATTCTACAATTAATATGAACTAACCAATGTCCAAGCTCAAAATGTATAAGTGAAGCACACGAAGCATTCTATAAAACCATACTCAAAAGATTTAAGTGAAGCACAAAGAGCAATTCTATAAGATCATACTTAAAAGATATAAGTGAAGCACATGAAGCATTCTATGAATCAATGAAGTTCTATCTCATACTAGCATGGTTCATAAAGGAAGAACAAAAAAACAAAGGACACAAATCATGTGAACGAAACAAAAACCGAGGTATAACGATAATTGTTGAAGAAGAAAGATGGGATGCCAACCGGGGCATCCCCAAGCTTAGATGCTTGAGTATCCTTAGAATATTTACTTGGGGTGCCTTGGGCATCCCAAAGCTTGAGCTCTTGCCTCTCTTTATTCTTATCACATCAGTAACTCCTCGTTCTTCGAACACTTCATCCACAAAAAAACTTTAACAAAAACTTTGTGAGATCTGTTAGTATAATAAAGCAAATCACTAACTTTAGGTACTGTTGCAAACTCATTCCAATTTCATATTAGAACTATATCTACTGTATTCCAACTTCACCATGGTTCATACCCCCCGATACTACCCATAGATTCATCAAAATAAGCAAACAACACACGAAAAACAGAATCTGTCTAAAACAGGACAGTCTGTAGTAATATGAAGGTTTAGTAAACTTCTGTAACTCCAAAATTATGAAATAAATTTGACAATTTGAAAAATTTGTACAGAAGTAAAGTGCAAAAAGTTTCAGACCCATTTTACTTTCCATTAAAAAAATGTAAAATCACGCGCTACAGCCAAAGTTTCTGTTTTTGTTCTGCACATAGTAAACAAGCAATCTAATCATCCTAAAACCAAAGCTCGGCACATTATTTTTATAATATAATGGATATATATATAAGGGGATAATTATTTACAGAGAAACTTCCATGAAAAATTCTACATTGTTTCCGTGAGCATGAACACGAGTGGTCAAGGTCGACCCTCACTTCTTCAATGCATAACTTTCCAATCACTTCTCTTTTTGAAAAACTTTTTAGGCATGAAAGGCAAGTAATTTTTTTGTATTTTCATTCTTTAAAAAAAATTGTATGTTTCACCCACAACTAAACAGAAACAAAAAAGGATAAACAGAATCTACTTAGTGAAGAAAGCAAACAAGCACACACAAGAATATCAACCCCGCGCTATTGCTCTCCGGCAACGGTGCTAGAAAAAAGCTTGATAATCCCCAAGTGCAGGAAATCATCGTAGCAATTTCCAAAGGTGGAAGTGATAAGTATGGAGTGTGGAACCCATAAGGAGCTAAAGGTAAGATCAATATTCTCTCAAGCCCTATCCGCCACTGATACGACTCTATGTACACCGAACGTTTGCTTCCAACTAGAAACGAGAAATAAAACTACGTTGTGGGTATGAAGAGGATAACTTTGCATGATATCGGAGAGATAAAATATAAAAGTAGGGGCTGTTATCATAAAGTTAGAATATATTACTAAATATTATAAATAGCGAGTGTGGAATAATGGTGGATCGGTGTGCGGAATTGTCCTAGGCAATCGTTAACAAGACTGGTAATCACTATTGCAGTTTCATATGAGGGAGAGGCATAAGCTAACATACTTTCTCTACTTGGATCATATGCACTTATGATTGGAACTCTAGCAAGCATCCGCAACTACTAAAGATCATTAAGGTAAAACCCAACCATGGCATTAAAGCATAAAGTCCTCTTTATTCCCATACGCAACAACCCCTTACTCGGGTTTGTGTTTCAGTCACTCACCAACCCACTATAAGCGAATCATGAATGTATTGCAACACCCTACAGCGGGAACCCCACACGCTTGCGCGACACGGAGGGCACCATAGGACAACATCAAAGTAAAACATACAACTCATACCAATCTAGATCATCAATCAACCCAAAGACAAAAGATATCTACTCAAAATATCATAGGATGGCAACACATCATTGGATCATAATATGTGGCATAAAGCACCATGTTTAAGTAGGGATTACAGCGGGGTGCGGGAGAGTGGACCGCGTAAAAGAGATGAGGATGGTGATGATGATGGTGATGTTGATGAAGAAGATCACCGCGGCGATGATTCCCCTCCCGATGGCACTCCGGTGCCACCAAGAGAGAGGAGGAGAGGTTCTCCCCCTTGTGCTTCCTCCTCCATGGCCTCCCCCTAGATGGGGAGAAGTTCTCCCTCTGGTCATTGGCCTTCATGGTGATGATGGCCCCTCCGGGATCCTCCTCCATGCCCTCCGGTGATGATGGCCCCCTCCGGCAGGGTGCCAGAGAGGGCCTAGATTGGTTTTCGGTGGCTACGGAGGCTTCTGGCGGCGGAACTCCCGATCTAGGTTAATTTTCCAAGGTTTCTGTATTTATAGGAATTTTTGGCGTCGGTCTCACGTCAAGGAGGTGCCCGAGGCGTCCACGAGGCAGGCCCACGCGCCTAGGGGGGGCACCCTCGTGGACGCCCCGAGACTCTCCTGGACCATCTCTTTTACTCCGGGGTCTTCTTTTGGTCCATAAAAAATCATCAAAAATTGGCATGTAAATTGGACTCCATTTGCTATTCCTTTTCTGTATAACTCAAAAACAAGGAAAAACAGAAACTGGCACTGGGCACTAGGTTAATAAGTTAGTCCCAAAAATCATATAAAATAGCATATAAATGCATTTAAAACATCCAAGGTTGATAATATAATAGCATGAATACTTCATAAATTATAGATACATTGGAGACGTATCAGCGGACTAGCGCCTGTTACGCCGGGGAATGCTTCCGTTAACTGGGAATCAACTGACCAGGAATTGAAATTCAGGGGGGCGACGGACCTCTAGCCTCTGTTGGAAAAGGCAGTGCCTAGGAGGCGCTTAAGCACGCCTAGGCGCTAGGCAATGGCCCAACGCCTCGCCTAGGGCATAAGCAGAAGTCTAGGCAGAGCAAGTAAGAAATTGTCTACCCAAACGAGAAATCATGCCATATTGCACTGATATGCCAAAAGTGCCATATTCCAATCGTAGTAGCTGATCGTTAACGTACTTATATGCCCTAAATTAATAGAATACACATATAATAACCACATATACACCCTAATAGTAAAAATTATATAATCGCCTAGGCTACGCCTAGGGCGTTTAAGCACCGCCTAGGCACTAGGCGAAGGACAACCGCCTCGCTTACGCCTACCGCTTTTTCCAACCTTGCCTCTAGCTAAGGTGAAATAGTATATGAGGAGAAACCTTGTGCATCGTGAGTTACTAGGAACATCTAGTATCAAGAAGAAGCGGTCAACTAGTGTCTTCTGTGGGATGAATACCGTGCAAGCAGACACATAAGATTTGCACGAATAAGGGAAGAGGAGTACCCTTATCGGTTTCCAGCGTGGTCTCCTCCATATGTTGCGGCGATCTTCTTTTTTCTCCCGGGGGAACCGATGTTTTGGAGAACCGTTGATCCTTGGACAAACCCATGGCCAAATTGTTGACTGTGCTGCCATGGCCGTATATCAGTGGAGGGGAAGCAGATCCGAGGCGGCGAAGGACGGCGTAGCAGGAACAGATCCGGTGCGGTGGAGGGTGGTGAAGTTGGAGCGGCAGCGGTGAGGCGCAGGACGGCGTGGTTGAACTGGCTCGGGTACGGACGGCTCAGCCTCGGCTTCAACTACTAGCTGTGGAGGGCGTTGCGGTTGAGGTTGCGGTGGACGACAACGTCGGGGTATCGGCTCCGGCGTGATGGAGGAGGGCGGCGGTTGTGTCACAGCCCTAGAGTTTGCTTGTAACTAGTGGCATTGCATCCATGCATCATGTTTAAATTTCATGAAACTTGAAATGGGGATTGTTGAAACCCTAGCACCAAATGAATTTAACTAGGCTCAGTAAAAATATTTTCAGAGATCCCAAAATATCCTTTGAAAATGTTCATGATTTTTGGTAAAGGTGAAAACCTCTGCCAAAAATGATGAATATATTTCCAGGACATTCTGGATCTTTGAATTAACTCATATCGTATTTGAATTGGAGCATTTAAATCCTATAAATATTTTTAAATGCTCTAATAACTCCGAAACTAGTTTTGGGTTGTTGGAAATAATCCAAACACTACCCACAATTATTTTCAGGATTTTACAAAGTGGATTAGTATTTTTACTAATTCAAAACAGAATAAAAGAAATAGAAAACTGAAATAAAAGATAGAAAAGGAATCGTACCTGGCCTCACCTGTGCAGCCCACCAACCGGCCCAACACTGGGCAAAGCCAGCCCAGCCCACCAGGGGATCCTCCTGTCGTCTTCCTCCCCTCGCCCCAAAGCTGCTGTTGTCGCCGCGAGAGAGCGCGCGCAGGCCGCAGGCTCCAGCTCCTGCTTGCCACCTCCTGCCTCTCCCTCGTGCCTGGAGACGCCCAGAGACCCCTGACCTCTCTCTCCCTCGCCCGCAACCTCTCCCCTCCCCTCTGCTCTCTCTCCCATGGCCGATCGAACAAGCCGGAGCGCACCGACGCCGTTCGCCGCGGCCACAACCACTCCCTTGCTCCCTCTCCGCGACCCCGAGCTCCGCATCTTCGCCCTCCTCGTCCACGCGAGCCAAACAACCGGGGGAGCACCGCATCGCCGTCCCGGACGTCTTCTTCAACCTCGGTGCCGGCGATCCCCGCCGCTTGATTCATCACCATCAGGCCGTCCCCGAGCCCGCTGAGACCGCCGTCCGACTCCCTGTGAGCTCCGCCGTCGTTACCCACTCTTCCCCGTGTCGTTTCCTTGCCGTAGCGTTATTCCCCGCCGTCACCGAAGCTCGCCGCTGTTGCGCTTCATCGCCACCGTGGCTAGAGCAAACGTAGCTCGAAGCCGAGCACACCGCTGTGCTCAGCGCGGCTCCAGGAGCCCGTAGCGCCCACCAGCTCCTCCCCACGTGCCCCCTAGCTCCAACTCGAGCACGCCCGTAGCTCCGGCCGCCGCCCGAGTGGTCGCCGCTGTAGTTCCCGATCTCTCCTCGCCCAGCGGCCTGCTCCGTTGGATGCGGTGCACATCCAGCAACCCGTAGGGCCAAACCGCGAGCCCAATGGTCGCGGGATGGCAAAACCCGATGCCTCCGCCGTGCGGAATGGTTGCCGCCGGCCAGATTCCGGCGAGGCCGATGTGGCGACATCATTAGTTGCTAATGAGCCCACTAATGACCCCTCTAGAGCCACTGATGTGTGGGACCCTATGACTAATTAAGTTAGTCTAATTTTCTATTAAGATTAGTACTAATATGTGTGGACCCCACATGTCAGCTTTGACTTTGGTCAAGTCAACATTGACCGGTCCCACCTGTCATCCACACAAACCAGCCCAGTGTCATTGATGTATGGACCCCACACATCAGGTTTGACTCGGGGTAGTTCTGTTGACCTGCTGAGGTCAGCATGACGCAGTGCTGATGCAATAATCTATTTTCTGGGTTTAATTTAATCCAGGAAATTCCAGAAAATGTTTTAAACTTCTAAAAATCATATAAAATCAACCATAACTCCAAATGAAATAATTTATATATGAAAAATTATCAGAAAAATCCAAAGAATCTGAATATGGTATTTTCATGCATGTTTGAACAAGTTAACCTCACTGAATAGGACAATTCATGATTATGGAATAAATGGTAATTGGTTTTGGAGTTGGAATTTGCTATAGGTTTGAATTCCACTTCAATGAATATGACTAACTGTTGCACTAGGTCAATTCAGTACCTTAATATGACATATCATTCATATGTATGTGCATTGCATTGATTGCGGTTCCATTTGTGTTTGCCGGTGGTTGTTCCCTCTCGGTAGACGTTCGTTCCGACGATGAGTTCGATGACACCGATGAAGAGTTATATCATCTTCAGAAGTGCCAGGCAAGCAAAACCCCCTTGTTCATTCCGATACAATCCCACTCTCTCTCTCCTGCTCTCTTTTACTGCATTAGGACAACAACGATTCAATAGTTACATGCTGCGGTAGTTGAACCCCTTTCCCCTGCATGACCTGTCATTGCCACAGTAAATAGATGAAACCCACTAGCATGAGTAGGAATTGTTTGAGCCCTGATGTGCCTACTCATTCATGCTTGTTTGTCATGCCTGCTATTGCTTAGAGTTGAGTCAGGTCTGATTCATCGGGAATGAATTGGAAAGTTGTGAACATGCCCTACTGTGTGTGAGCTAAGTGTGTGAACACGATTTGGTAAAGGTAGCGGTGAGAGGCCATGTAGGAGTACATGGTGGGTTGTCTCATTGAAACCATTCTTAGGAACTGAGTTCTGTGTTTGTGATCCATGAAACAGTTACTACCACGCATTGGGCCCAACACCAATGGACCCTCTCGGCTTCTTGATCACCCTTGTCCTCTGTCCAGGAGTTGCAACTAGTTTCTGGTGTTTATAGGATATGTGTTGGCGGCCGTGCGTAGCGCTGACCCTAGGGGTGGGCTATGATGCGGTAGATACACCATGGCCGGACATGCCGGGCGCCCGTTTGGTGTCTCGGAACCCTGTACACATCGTCCGGGGCCGTATGTCGAAACCTCGGTCGGACTCCCTGCGGATGGAACCTGGATAGGCGATAAACCTGGACTAGAAACTTGAGTGTTTAGGTAGGCCATGGCCGACACCCTCGTTGGGCTTCCGCTTGAAGGTTGCCGAGTACATGTCGTGTAAACGGTGGTAAGTGGTGAGAGCTTGTGTGAAGAAGTACACCCCTGCAGGGTTAACATCATCTATTCGAATAGCCGTGTCCGCGGTAATGGACTTCTGGGTTGCCTATAACAGTTCATAGACAAGTGAAAGTGAATACTCTAAAACTCGCAAGATAAGTGTGAGTGCTATGGATGGCGTTCTCGTAGGGAGACGGAAGCGGATCCATAGTGGTGTATTGATATGGTGAATATGTGGACTCGTGTGCGCCACCTCAAAAGAGTTGCTTGCAGTCATAGTTCAGGTTAGCCACTGAGTCAAAGCTGGCTTGCTGCAGTTAAACTCCACTACCCCTTTGTTGATACCGATGCATATGTAGTTAGTTCTGATGTAAGTCTTGCTGGGTACATTTGTACTCACGTTTGCCTATTCTATGTTTTTGCAGAGAGATGTCAGTCTCACTAGTAGTTCCGTGTGGACTTCGACGTTTAGCTTGATACCTCAGCTACGATCTTGTGCCCTCGGCAGGATCTGGTAGATAGTCAGGCTTCTCAGCCTTTTTCTTTTGTAGATGTCTATACTCAGACATATTAAGCTTCCGCCTGTGCTTTGTCTGGTATGCTCTGAATGTTGGGTCATGAGACCCATGTTTGTAATATCTAGCTCTTCAGAGCCTAATGAATACTACTTGAGTTGTAGAGTTTTGTTGTGATGCCATGTTGTATTTGCACATATCGAGCATATTGTGTGTATGATTGAAATGCTTGGTATGTGTGGGATCCGACAATCTAGTTGTTTATCCTTGGCAGACTCTCTTATGGGGAAATGTAGTATAGTGCTCCTTGAGCCATAGTAGTCCGCTACAGCCCGGTTCACCGGAGTCCTGCTAGCCCAACACTACTGCTCAGGACACTTGACTGGCTGGCATGTGTTTCACTTCGTTCCTATGTCTGTCCCTTCGGGAAAATGTCACGCGGTGACTTCCGGAGTCCTACCTAGCCTGCTACAGCCCGGGTTACCCGGAGTCCTGTTAGCCCAGTGGTACAGCCCGGATTCACACGCTGTTGACCGACATGCTCGATGTGATTCATGTATGCCTGTCTCCATAGGTCTGTGCCGCTTTGGGTTCACGACTAGCCATGTCGGCCCGGGTTCTCTGTCATACGGATGCTAGCGACACTATCATATACGTGAGCCAAAAGGCGCAAACAGTCCCGGGCCATGGTAAGACGACACCCGTGGGGATACCGTGCGTGAGGCCGCAATGTGATATGAGGTGTTACCGGCTAGATCGATGTGACTTTGAATCGGGGTCCTGACAGGTTGATGGGTGGGATCGGGTGGCGGATGGAGGACGCCGGGGTTTCGCGGCTAGCGGAGAGGTAGTTTTTGCGCCCACGGAGTACGAATGGGGAATCGGACGGGTGGGCGGGGGGAGGGGGGAGAACCATGTTTTGGTCTAGGACACACTTGTTTTTGGCTTTTTTGAACAGAAGATGGGCCGCACTTGTTTGAAATTTGGGGAAATTACAAACTTTGCCCCCCTCTTAAATTTCGGACCAACTGCAGGTCAGGGGTAGGATGGTAATCCCAGGTGTCCCAAATAGTGGGCGGGAGCAATTTCGGCCGCGCGCATGTGTGCTTAGGCGGCCATTGTGTATGAATGTTTTTCGGAGGCGGTTGCGTGGCGTCTAGATGAAGCTACAAACCTACCCCGGTTTAGACCTTTGTAAGTCGGGCCAGTAGGTTTCACGGGTCGGAGTTATTAGAAAAGTAATTTCCTTGTACTACCAAACATTGGTCTCATGCGGTTTCGGGCGAGTAGAGGCTCTTTTGGCGCTTCGTTCAAAATTTTGAAACACAAGCATTCACGTTTAGAGTACTCTTGAACTTTGAGGATTGGCCTAAATAGACAACGTTAAATTTGACCTTGTATGTTTGAAAACCTCATTAAATTATCTGCTTCTTTTTGAAATTTTGACACTTGAAAATCCTATAACTACAATTATTTTGGAATGGAGGAGCTAATTTTGAATCTATTTTGTACACGACTACATATGCTATTATGTACAAAATCAGAGCAAAGATTGGTGCCCCTATAATTTAGGTATGATTTACAAATGCCATGATATCAAATTCGAATAATTGAATGGACTTCATGTTGGATTCGATTTTTTTTAAACCACCTTAAGTTGAATTCAAATGTATGCTAGTTCATAGGTAGCTATTTATAATGTTCATTGTGTATCTTTCGTATGTATAATGTGCTTTACACACACAACATGAACTATACTCACGTTTATATTCGATTGCTAAAGCGATGCATTGTCTGGAGTTCAAAATACTAACTATGTGGATCAATTGTGTCGAATAATAACATAGACATGCTCAAATTCGATAGAATCTAGATGTCTGATGGATCAATGACCGTTCCTTACGTGAACTGCAAATTTCATGATCCCATCCTAATATTTGGATACAATTTATATCTTTATAATCAATGTGTACTAAAGTCTTTTACGTGTAGTTTCACTCTCCATCGGTGGTCTCTCACACATGCTCACACACTCTCTCCCGAGGTGTCTTTCTCTCACACATGCTCTCGATATAACCCTCCCTCCCTCTTGTAACCATTTATGACTGTTTTCACTAACCTTTATCACAAGCACTCTTCCTCTCGCAAGCATACACACGCACAATCCCCATCGACCCTTTCTATATACGTAGACCTGCCTACGTGTCTTCTGTACGCACATTATCTTTAGGCATGTCTCTCACGCATTGTCTCACACCTCTCTTCCTAATCGACGAGTATGATTCTAGCAGAGCATTCTGTAGGATTCCCCTTAAAGTTATGTTGGATGAATTGTAATATCAGAGATAAAGGGGTTACCTTAGTCCGAGAACCCAGGGTTACAAATCCTAGCCGGCTTTGTCAGTGGACACGGAGTCCTTCACAATTATGTTATTTTTGTCTTGTACGACTAGTCATCCATGGGTCTCCCTAAATGCGTCACGGGCCGACCAATTCATGAAATATAATATGCAAGGGATGGATAAGACAATTCATGAGCTCTTCGCAATGCTAAAAGCTGCAGAGGTAGAAATCAAGAAGGAGCATCAAATCCACCACCGTGCTTTAAAAGATATAAGTGAAGTACTAGAGCAAAACTATATAACTCAAAAGATAGAAGTGAAGCACATAGAGTATTCTAACAAATTCCAATCATGTATGGCTCTCTCAAAAGGTGTGTACAGCAAGGATGATTGTGGTAAACTAAAAAGTAAAGACTCAAATCATACAATACGCTCCAAGGAAAACACATATCATGTGGCGAATAAAAATATAGCTCCAAGTAAAATTACCGATAGAAGTAGACGAAAGAGGGGATGCCTTCCGGGGCATCCCCAAACTTTGGCTTTTAGGTGTCCTTAGATTATATTTGGGGTGCCATGGGCATCCCCAAGCTTAGGCTCTTGCCACTCCTTGTTCCATAATCCATCAAATCTTTACCCAAAACTTGAAAACTTCACAACACAAAACTCAAAGTAGAAAATCTCGTGAGCTCCGTTAGCGAAAGAAAACAAAACACCACTTCAAGGTACTGTAATGAACTCATTATTTATTTATATTGGTGTTAAACCTACTGTATTCCAACTTCTCTATGGTTTATAAACTATTTTACTAGCCATAGATTCATCAAAATAAGCAAACAACACATGAAAAACATAATCTGTCAAAAACAGAACAGTCTGTAGTAATCTGTAGCTAGTGCAAGATCTGGAACCCCAAAAATTCTAAAATAAATTGCTGGACGTGAGAATTTATCTTTTAATCATCTGCAAAAATAATTAACTAAATAGCACTTTCCAAATAAAAATGGCAGCATTTCTCGTGAGCACTAAAGTTTCTGTTTTTTACAGCAAGTGTAACAAGACTTTCCCCAAGTCTCCCCAACGGTTCTAGTTGGCACAAACAGTAATTAAACACAAAAAACACAACCAAAACAGAGGCTAGATAAATTATTTATTACTAAACAGGAGAAAAAATCAAGGAATAAAAATAAAATAGGGTTGCCTCCCAACAAGCGCTATTGTTTAACGCCCCTAGCTAGGCATAACAAGCAAGGATAGATCTAGGTATTGCCATCTTTGGTAGGCAATCCATAAGTGGCTATCATAATAGATTCATAAGGTAATTTAATATTCTTTCTATAAAGTGTTCCATGCCTTTCCTTAATGGAAATTGGAATCTAATATTTCCTTCCTTCATATCAATAATTGCACCAATCGTTCTAAGGAAAGGTCTACCAAGAATAATAGGACATGAAGGATTGCAATCTATGTCAAGAACAATAAAATCTATGGGCACATAATTCCTATTTGCAACAATAAGAACATCATTAATTCTTACCATAGGTTTCTTAATAGTGGAATCCGCAAGGTGCAAGTTTAGAGAGCAATCATCAAAATCACGGAAACCTAACAAATCACACAAAGTCTTTGGAATCGTGGAAACACTAGCACCCAAATCACATAAAGCATAGCATTCATGATCTTTAATTTTAATTTTAATAGTTGGTTCCCACTCATCATAAAGTTTTCTAGGGATAGAAACTTCCAATTCAAGTTTTTCTTCATAAGATTGCATCAAGGCATCAACGATATGTTTAGTAAGTGCTTTATTTTGACTATAAGCGTGAGGAGAATTTAGCACGGATTGTAACAAGGAAATACAATCAATCAAAGAGCAATTTTCATAGTTAAATTCCTTGAAATCCATAATAGTGGGTTTAGCAACATCTAGGGTTTTATTTCTTCCATCCCACTTTTATCAATTTTAGCATCAAGATAAAAGAATTCTGAATTCTTGGAACGCCTTCTAGGTAAAGGTGGATCATGTTCCGTCCCATCATTATCAAGATTCATAATGCAAAACAAAGATTTAATAGGAGACACATCAATAACTTTGAGATCTTCATCTTTATTTTCATAGCAATCCGGTTTAGCAGCCATCCTATTAACTAAGGTGGCTTGCTTATCCGAAATTTCAGCGGTCAACTTCTCAAGACGAGCAATTTGGGATCTCAAACCATCGAATTCTTTAGACATATCATCAAGCTCTTTATTCATAAAACTCATAAAACTTTTCTGTTCTTAAGCTCGTTTCTGAAGAAACTATTATGTTCAAATTGCAAAACCATAAAGCTCCTGACATTGCTTTCGATCTCTTCTAATCTTTTAAGGTGAAGATCACCAAATTTAGGTAGAGCCATCGTGACAAGCAAGCAAACTAACACACAAGCAAACAAAAAGCAAGCAGGAAAAAGAGGCAAATAGAGAAAGAGAGGGAGGATAGAGAGAGAGGGCGAATAAAACGGCAAGGGTGAAGTGGGGGAGAGGAAAACGAGAGGCAAATGGCAAATAATGTAATGCAGGAGATAAGGGTATGTGATGGGTACTTGGTATGTTGACTTTTGCATAGACCTCCCCGGCAACGGCGTCAGAAATCCTTCTTGCTACCTCTTGAGCACTGCATTGGTTTTCCTCGAAGAGGAAGGGATGATGCAGCAAAGTAGCATAAGTATTTCCCTTAGTTTTGAGAACCAAGGTATCAATCGAGTAGGAGGCTACGCGTCAGCCCCTCGCACCTGCACAAAACAAATAAATCCTCGCAACCAATGCGATAAGGGGTTGTCAATCCCTACAGGGCCACTTACGAGAGTGAGATCTGATAGATATGATAAGATAATATTTTTGGTATTTTTATGATAAATATGCAAAGTAAAGTAAAAGCAAAGTAAAAAGCAAAGGAAATAAATAAGTAGTAGGAGATTAATATGATGAAGATAGACCCGGGGGCCATAGGTTTCACTAGTGGCTTCTCTCGAGAGCATAAGTATTCTATGGTGGGTGAACAAATTACTGTTGAGCAATTGACAGAATCGAGCATAGTTATGAGAATATCTAGGCATGATCATGTATATAGGCATCACGTCCGAGACAAGTAGACCGACTCCTGCCTGCGTCTACTACTATTACTCCACTCATCGACCGCTATCCAGCATGCATCTAGAGTATTAAGTTAAAAACAGAGTAACGCCTTAAGCAAGATGACATGATGTAGAGGGATAGTCTCATGCAATATGATGAAAACCCCATCTTGTTATCCTCGATGGAAACAATACAATACGTGCCTTGCTTCCCCTACTGTCACTGGGAAAGGACACCGCAAGATTGAACCCAAAGCTAAGCACTTCTCCCATTGCAAGAAAGATCAATCTAGTAGGCCAAACCAAACTGATAATTCGAAAAGACTTGCAAAGATAACCAATCATACATAAAAGAATTCAGAGAAGATTCAAATATTGTTCCTAGATAGACTTGATCATAAACCCACAATTCATCGGTCTCAACAAATACACCTCAAAAAGAAGATTACATCGAATAGTTCTCCACAAGAGAGGGGGAGAACATTGTATTGAGATCCAAAAAGAGAGAAGATGCCATCTAGCTAATAACTATGGACCCGTAGGTCTGAGGTGAACTACTCACACTTCATCGGAGGGGCTGTGGTGTTGATGTAGAAGCCCTCCGTGATTGATGCCCCCTCCGGCAGAGCTCCGGAACGGGCCCCAAGATGGGATCTCGTGGATACAGAAAGTTACGGCGGTGGAATTAGGATTTTGGCTCCGTATCTGATCGTTTGGGGGTACGTAGGTATATATAGGAGGAAGGAGTACGTCGGTGGAGCAACAGGGGGCCCACGAGGGTGGAGGGCATGCTTGGGGGGGGGGTAGGCGTGCCCCCTACCTCATGGCCTCCTCTTTTGTGTCTTGACGTAGGGTCCAAGTCTCCTGGGTCTTGTTCGTTGAGAAAATCACATTCCCGAAGGTTTCATTCTGTTTGGACTCCGTTTGATATTCCTTTTCTTCGAAACCCTAAAACAGGCAAAAAACAACAATTCTGGGCTGGGCCTCCGGTTAATAGGTTAGTCCCAAAAATAATATAAAAGTGGATAATGAAGCCCAATAATGTCCAAAACAGTAGATAATATAGCATGGAGCAATCAAAAATTATAGATACGTTGGAGATGTATCACTCCTTGATGATTTGTCCTTCCTTTCCAAATCCTTGCTTCTCCATGATGTTCTTCGTTCATAACGGTCATCTGTACTTCTTCTCTCTCTAGGTGGTGATTCTTCTCTTCTACTTCTCCTTTTGGGTGAGTCTTCTCTTCTTTTGTAGGGAGCCGTACACTCATTGGAGTAGTGTTCGGGTCTTCCACAATTGTAACAATTATGTTCACGACTCGAAGATCTTTTGTCATTGTAGGACCTTGACTTGGAACTCCTTTCCTTGCATCTACTCTTGTAGAACTTGTTGAAGTTCTTCACCATTAGGCTCAATTCTTCATTGAAGGCTTGTTTCTCACTTGATGATGTAGGAGCATCACATGAGGCTTTGTAAGCACCACTTGACTTGTCGTGAAGCTCTTCCTTATCCTTGAGTGACATCTCATGAGCAACAATTCTTCCAATGACTTCCGTTGGCTTGAGATCTTTGTAGTTGGGCATCATTTGGATCAATGTGCACACGGTATCATATTTTCCATCCAAGGCTCTTAGGATCTTATTGATGATGAATCTATCGGTCATCTCTTCACTTCCTAAGCCGGCAATCTCATTTGTGATGAGAGCGAGCCTAGAGTACATTTCAGCAACACCTTCACCATCCTTCATTTTGAACTTGTCAAGCTGACTTTGAAGCACATCCAATTTGGATTCCTTGACGGAGTCGGTACCCTCGTGCATATCAATCAAAGTATCCCAAATTTCCTTTGCATTCTCAAGACGGCTGATTTTGTTGAATTCTTCGGGGCACAATCCATTGAAGAGAATATCACAAGCTTGAGCATTGTATTGTAGCATCTTTAACTCTTCCGCGGTAGCTTCACGGTTTGGTTCTCTCCCATCAAAGAATTCACCTTGCAAGCCAATACACACAATAGCGCCCAAACGACGGGGTTATGTCCAAGAATATACATTTTCATCTTATGCTTCCAACTAGCAAAATTAGTACCATCAAAGTAAGGACCTCTACGGTGGTAATTTCCCTCGCTAGATTCCATACTCTCCTAGGTTGTGAAACCAAGGCTATGATCACCAAAAGCTATGGAAATCAAGGCAAATGGAGACCAAAGCTATGATACCACTTGTAGGATCAAAAGTATGTCTAGAGGGGGGGGTGATTAGACTACTTGACCAAATAAAAATCTAGCCTTTTCCCAATTTTAAGTCTTGGCAGATTTTAACAACTTAGCACAAGTCAAGCAATCAACCTACACGTGCATGTCTAAGAGTATAGCAGCGGAATGTAAAACATTGCACATGAAGGTAAAGGGAGGAGTTTGGAGGGAGCAAACGCAATTTAGACACGGAGATTTTTGGCGTGGTTCCGATAGGTGGTGCTATCATACATCCATGTTGGTGGAGACTTCAACCCACGAAGAGTAACGGTTGCGCGAGTCCACGGAGGGCTCCACCCACGAAGGGTCCACGAAGAAGCAACCTTGTCTATCCCACCATGGCCGTCGCCCACGAAGGACTTGCCTCACTAGGGTAGATCTTCACGAAGTAGGCGATATCCTTGCCCGTACAAACTCCTTGGTTCAACTCCACAATCTTGACGGAGGCTCCCAAGTGACACCTAACCAATCTAGGAGACACCACTCGCCAAAACCTAACCGTTACACACAATTTACCAAACTCGGTGGGACCGAATCAGAAAACTCGGTCATACCGATTCAGTTCAAAAATGTGAACGTTAGGTTTTTCGGTGGGACCGACATGTCAACTCGGTGGGACCAATTTCATTAGGGTTAGGGCATAACGTAATCTCGGTGAGACCGATTACACAAACTCGGTGGGACCGATTTTGGTAATAAGCTAAATAGAGAGTTGGTCAAGCAAACTCGGTGGGACCGAATCGCTCATTTCGATGAGACCGAAACATTACGAAAGGGAAACAGAGGGTTTGCATTGCGAACTCGGTGGGACCGATCGGTCATCTCGGTTGGACCAAAACGTTACAAAGGGAAATAGAGAGTTTGCAATCCCATCTCGGTGAGACCAACATCCCTATCGGTGAGACCGAAGTGACTAGGGTTTGTGGCAGTGGCTATGTCAAGTGAACTCGGTGGCGCCGGATAGAACATTTCGATGGGGCCGAGTTTGACTTTTGGTTTGGGACATATGTGGATATGAGAAAGTGGTTGAGGGTTTTTGGAGCATATCACTAAGCACTTTGATCAAGCAAGCCATTAAGCAACACATCATCCCCTTCTAATAGTATTGGCTTTTCCTATGGACTCAATGTGATTTTCGATCACTAAAAGTAAACTATAGAGTCTTGAGCTTGAGCCAATATGTGTCCTTAGCATTTTGAGGGGTCCACAATCCTAATCCATGCGATGCCAATCATTGAACTTCCCTGAAATATTTACCTTGAAATAGCATTATCTCAATGAGCTATATGTTGTTAATAATTACCAAAACAACCAGGGATAGTTGCACTTTCAGAGTTGAAGTTAATATTTCAAGCAAATGCCCGAATTGAGAGATATGAAGTCTCCAATAAGTTTTATAGCTGCAAGATGGAGGAGAATAGTTCTGTCAGTGAACATATACTCAGAATGTCTGGGTACCACAACCACTTGACTCAACTGGGGGTTAATCCTCCTGATGATAGTGTCATTGACAGAGTTCTTCAATCACTGCCACCAAGCTACAAAAGCTTCGTGATGAACTATAATATGCAAGGGATGGATAAGACAATTCATGAGCTCTTCGTAATGCTAAAAGCTGCGGATGTAGAAATCAAGAAGGAGCATCAAGTGTTGATGGTCAACAAGACCACTAGTTTCAAGAAGAAGGGCAAAGGGAAGAAGGGGAACTTCAAGAAGAACTGCAAACAAGTTTCTGCTCAAGTGAAGAAGCCCAAGTCTGGACCTAAGCCTGAAACTGAGTGCTTCTACTACAAAGGGACTGGTAACTAGAAGCAGAATGGCCCCAAGTATTTGGCGGATAAGCAGGATGTCAAAGTGAAAGGTATATTTGATATACATGTTATTGATGTGTACCTTACTAATGCTCGCAGTAGCACCTGGGTATTTGATACTGGTTCTATTTCTCATATTTGCAACTCGAAACATGGGCTACATATTAAGCGAAGATTGGCTAAGAATGAGGTTACGATGCACGTGGGAAATGGTTCCAAAGTCGATGTGATCGCGGTCGACACGCTACCTCTACATCTACCTTCGGGATTAGTATTAGACCTAAATAATTGTTATTTGGTGCCAGCGTTAAGCATGAACATTATATCCGGATCTTGTTTGATGCGAGACAATTATTCATTTAAATCAGAGAATAATGGTCGTTCTATTTATATGAGTAATATCTTTTATGGTCATGCACCCTTGATGAGTGCTCTATTTTTATTGAATCTCGATGCTAGTGATACACATATTTTTTGACTAACTACTACAAGGCACAGCCCCACAGTCTTTTATTCCATAGTGATACACATATTCATAGTATTGAAGCCAAAATATATAAGTTTAATAATGATAGTGCAACTTATTTGTGGCACTACCGTTTAGGTCATATTGGTGTAAAGCGCATGAAAAAAATCCATTCTGATGGGTTTTTGGAATCACTTGATTATGAATCACTTGATGCTTGCGAACCATGCCTCATGGGAAAGATGAGTAAGACTTCGTTCTTCAGAACAATGGAATGAGCAACGGACTTACTGAAAATAATACATACTGATGTATGCGGTCCCATGAGTGTTGATGCTCGTGGCGGGTATCGTTATTTTCTGACCTTCACAGATGATTTCAGCAGATATGGGTATATCTACTTGATGAAACATAAGTCTGAAACATTTGAAAAGTTCAAAAAATTTCAGAGTGAGGTGGAAAATCATCGTAACAAGAAAATTAAGTTTCTACGATCTGATCGTGGAGGTGAATATTTGAGTTATGAGTTTGGTCTTCATTTGAAACAATGTGGAATAGTTTCGCAACTCACGCCACCTGGAACACCACAGCGTAATGGTGTGTCCGAACATCGTAACCGCACTTTATTAGATATGGTGCGATCTATGATGTCTCTTACTGATTTACCACTATTGTTTTGGGGTTATGCTTTAGAGACGACTGCATTCATGTTAAATAGGGCACCATCGAAATCCGTTGAGATGACACCATATGAACTGTGGTTTGGAAGAAACCCAAGTTGTCGTTTCTTAAAGTTTGGGGTTGTGATGCTTATGTGAAAAGGCTTCAACTTGATAAGCTCGAACCCAAATCGGAGAAATGTGTCTTCATAGGATACCCAAAGGAAACTGTTGGGTACACCTTCTATCACAGATCTGAAGGCAAGATATTCGTTGCTAAGAATGGATCATTTCTAGAGAAGGAGTTTCTCTCGAAAGAAGTGAGTGGGTGGAAAGTAGAACTTGATGAGGTAACTATACCTCTCCCTTATTGGAAAGTAGTTCATCACAGAAATCAGTTCCAGTGATTCTTACACCAATTAGTAAGGAAGTTAATGATGATGATCATCAAACTTCTGATCAAGTTACTACCAAACCTCGTAGGTCAGCCAGAGAAAGATCCGCACTAGAGTGGTTTGGTAATCATGTTCTGGAAGTCATACTACTTGACCATGACGAACCTACGAACTATGAGGAAGCGATGATGAGCCCAGATTCCGCAAAATGGCTTGCGGCCATGAAATCTGAGATGGGATCCATATATGAGAACAAAGTATGGACTTTGGTTGACTTGCCCGATGATCGGCGTCGGTGTCAAAACCGGCGGATCTCAGGTAGGGGGTCCCGAACTGTGCGTCTAGGCCGGATGGTAACAGGAGGTAGGGGACACGAAGTTTTACCCAGGTTCGGGCCCTCTTGATGGAGGTAAAACCCTACGTCCTGCTTGATTAATATTGATGGTATGGGTAGTACAAGAGTAGATCTACCACGAGACCAGAGAGGCTAAACCCTAGAAGCTAGCCTACGGTATGATTGTATGTTGTGATTGTTGTCCTACAGACTAAAACCCTTCGGTTTATATAGACACCGGAGAGGTTTAGGGTTACACAAGGTCGGTTACAAAGGAGGAAATATCCATATACGTATCACCTAGCTTGCCTTCCACGCCAAGTAGAGTCCCATCCGGACACGAGACGAAGTCTTCAATCTTGTATCTTCATAGTCTAACAGTCCGGCCAATGGAGATAGTCTGGCTGTCTGGAGACCCCCTAATCCAGGACTCCCTCAGTAGCCCCTGAACCAGGCTTCAATGACGATGAGTCCGGCGCGCAGTATTGTCTTCGGCATTGCAAGGCGGGTTCCTTCTCCGAATACATCACAGAAGAATTTGAATACGAGGATAGTGTCCGACCCTGCAAAATAAGTTCCACATTCCACCGTAGAGAGAACAATATTTTCGCAGATCTAATGACGTTACGTCATGGCCCGATGATTATTCGAACCATTTCTTTTAACCATCCCCGCACATAACGTGAGACAGTTTTCCGACACGTCTTGTCAAAGCAGAGATCGTGTCCCCTTATTACGGGATTCTCATCAATACGGGCGTGGGTAACCCAACCGCGTCATCAATTGCGGCGCTTGGGGGATAAGCGAGTTTTACCAGGCAAGTGGGGACGCTTAGTTTCGTCCACCCATATAAAGGGATAAGGATTCACCTTTCTATCCACGCCTTCTTCCTCCTTTGCTCATCCACTCCCGCACACTCGAGCTCTAGCGCCCAAGTCCTCACTTCCATCTCAACCTTCTCCAACCATGTCCGGAGCAGGAGGCAAGTGGATGGTCTCCTCCGTCATGGAGGGAAACATCAAGAAACTGAGGAGAGCCGGATACCTGCCCGACGACATCGCGCACCGGCTCCCAGATGAGGGGCAGCTCATCCCCACCCCCAGGGCCGATGAGAGGGTGGTATTCCTCACCCATTTCCTCTGCGGACTGGGATTCCCTCTCCATCCCTTCGTCCGGGGGCTCATGTTTTATTACGGCCTGGATTTCCACGATCTGGCCCTGAACTTCATCCTCAACATCTCGGCATTTATCGTCGTGTGCGAGGCCTTCCTCCGCATCAAGCCCCACTTCGGCTTATGGCTGAAGACCTTCAACGTCAAGCCGAAGGTGGTGGGCGGCCGCCAGGCGGAGTGCGGGGGCGCCATGGTGGGCAAGATGCCCAACATAACATGGCTCGAGGGCTCCTTTGTGGAAACCATAAAGGGGTGGCAATCGGGGTGGTTCTATATCACCGAGCCGCGCGACCCCGCATGGGTAGCGGCCCCCGAGTTCCGATCTGGCATCCCCATGCAGCTCACCTCCTGGAAAGAGAAGGCTCTGTCCTGGGGTAGTTTGAAAGAGCTGACCGGACACCAAACATGTATTCAAAACATGGTGGACAAGAAGCTCAAGCTTGTCAACATAGTCCAGGTTATGCTCATCTGCCGGATACTCCCGTGCCAACAACGGGAGTTCACCTTGTGGGAGTTCAATCCAGCGCAGCACCGGACTCTGAACAGGCTCTTTGACACGACTCATGAAGACGCCTGGAGGATGCTGTTCAAAAGTGCCGAGGTCCCTCCCCCTATCACTGAGGATCGCGGATTCAGCGCGAAGCGCCAAGCCAGTGCGGTAAGCTGCATTACCTTTCACAGGATACTTATTTTTTATATAGATTGACTCTACGCGGGATCTAAACTCCCGGGCCTTTGACAAGACTGGCAGAGGATGGCCAGACAGATCGACTGTCCGGCTCCTTTGCCCGAAGGCCGCGCCGACGCTCTTCTGGCGAAGATGCTGACTCCGGCCCCTTATAAGGTGCTGGAGAAGACCAAGAAGGCCAAGGGAACTCGAAAGAGTTCCCAACGCCAGGCGTCGTCGGACTCACAGTCCGATGACTCTGCGGCGCACTCTTCCCCTGAAGACGAGGAAGAGGAAGAAGATGCTCCCCCACCAACTGGGGGAGACAAGAAAAGGAAGGCCGCCCCAACTAGGGAGGCCGGAGGGTCCAAGAAGGGAAGGACTCTCCTTCCGGACAGCTCCACCGCCGCCGACGGAAGCGAAGACGAGTGGTTGCCCAGGGCCAAGCCCCAGGGGAGATTGTAAGTATTCGGATACCAAAGTTACCCATAGGGTTCCTTTGTCGCACTACTTTTCCTAATGCCGAACTCAATTGTGCAGGCCACCCCGAGCCAAAATCGAGGTATCATCGGACGGCTCCCTGGGCTCGTCGGACATGGATAGCGATCCAGTCCCGACCGCCACCTCCCCTCATCCTGCCGATGACGCCGAGGTGTTGTCTCAAGAGGCACCGGATCGAGGGGAGACAGTCTCGGAGGCGCCTCAAGGCGACCTTCCGGACTTCGGGAGCCGCAGGGACGGGCCCCCCGAGAGCTCCGAGTTCGGCCCTCAGCCGAACACCATGCCGGACCCTCCAGCGGTTTCGGACTCGGGCAGGAGGCCTCCTTCTAAGGGGGGCAAAACGCCTATGCCGGTGACCTCTGTACATCCAGAGGCACCGGACCATCTGCTGGAAGCGCTTCGCAGCGCTTCCATCGACGAGGAGCACCGCACTATCATGAGTGCAGTGATCCAGAAGGTTCAGTCCGCCAAGAGCGGATTGACTGAAGCCTGTTCCAGCCTTCTAACAGGCTTTGAGGTAAGTGTGTTTAAAATGTAGTAGAAATATTACCGCATAGACAGTAGCCCCTGATGCTTTGTTCGGTGTTCACAAAGAAAAGCCGGACAGAGGATCAAATAATATCGCAGGAGTCTAATATAAGTATGTCAATATGCATATGCAGGCTTCGCTGCTGGCATCCGCCGCACTAACTGCGGAGGTCGCCATACTGAAGCAGGACCTCGAGGGGTCCAAGAAAGAGCTCGGCCTTGCCAAGAGGCGGCTCGAGGAGAACAAGGGTAAGTAATACCCCGTCTATAGATATGTATATATAAAAAGGACGCGATTGCAAAATGACAGGATCGTTGTATGTTTGCCAGGGGCCACGACTGAGGTGGCGACCCTAAAGCAAGCGCTAACCAAGGCTGAAGATACAGCGGCCAAGGAGCGCACCGAGCGAGAGAAGCACGAGGCTCGGCTGGGCGAGGTGCAGCAAGAGCTCCAGGCTCTCATGACAAAGCACGAGGCGTTGGAGCTTGACTCGAAGACGCGAGAGTCTGAGCTTGCCGCGGCCCTTGAGAGTGCAAAGAGTGCCAAGGCCGAGGCCCAGAAGGCCCTCCAGGAGATCGACGCGATGAAGAAGATAGCGGCGGGTAAGGCTTTCTATATGCAAAGCAAGCATGTAAAAGTAAATTACCGATTACTTACCCGGATCCGGAGCTCTTCAGGAGCATTCGCAGATTTGCCCCGCAGTGTGTCTGATGCCGCACAATTTTACCAGGCCGAGGACGGAAGCTCGAAGGAGAAGCTATTCTGGTCTCAGTATGCTGAGGCCGAACATCCGGTGCCGATGAGCGACCAGCTGAAGCAGATGGTTGAGCTACATAAGGCGGCCGATCAGGCCATGAAGGGCTTTATAGTCCGGCTGTGGCCTGGCGACGCCCTTCCGAACAGCTTCTTTGGCCTGGTGAGGCGGCTTGTGGATGCCTGCCCACGGCTGGAGGTCGTCAAGCGATCCTTCTGCATTGAAGGTGCACGCCGGGCTTTCGCCCGTGTAAAAATGCAGTGGGTCAAGCTAGATGCCGTGAAGCTGATCAAGGAGGGGCCGCCGGAGGGCAAGGAGCACCGCCACCCCGAGATGTATTACGAGGGTGTTTTACCGGGTGCCCATCTTATCGCGGATGAGTGTTCGAAAGATGTAATATTTGAGTAAACTTGCTTGTTTTATCCTGTATTCATGAAAACTTGTTTCATATGCGCCATGCAACGCTTGTTTGAATTTAAAATATTACCTTCTGTTTGGCTGTTTATCCAATCTGAGAGATGGCTAGTCCTCGGCTTCTGCCCCCATGCCGCTAGTGCTGGGGTGTTCGGGATAAACCTGAGCACTCTTGTTCCCATATTTGGGTCCTTCGAGGGAGGTGCTCAGCACAACGAACAAGGCAACCGGACTAATATTGCTTTATCACTCTCACTTAGCCATAGAATTGTATAATTTTAAATTTCGGCGAAGCCCCTGGTATTCGGAAGGCCGAATTCGGGTCGCGATACACGCCTTTAATCCAGACAGGGCCGGCCCCTCGCCCTAAGCGGCATAAGTCTTTAGGGACTCGAAAAACCTCGCCAAACAGCGACCAGTCTCTCGCCTTATCATGACAGTCAGTTTTAGCTTTCTCTACTGAGGTGCTCAGCTCGGCAGAACCGGGGCACAATCGCAGTAGTTCTCCTAGCGCTACCTTAGCCGATAGAGCGGAACGTAAGGTACCAAAACATAGGAGCCGGGCAAACCCAACATTTGACCAAAGACATGATTCAGAGCTGATGCATATAACGCTATAAGTTCGGGGTGCCACACTTGTGAAAGTGTTCGGACTTTTCACACCGCATTGTGGGATACGTGAGCCCCTGGTGTATTGGCCGTACCAAAGTGTACGGTTGCAAGGCGTTGTTAATGAACACATGTATATATACATATAAAATGCAATAATGGTCGTAATGTAATGCATTGTTTATTAAAAAGCTGCATTAAAGCAGAGTGATGCAGATAGTGCGATAAGCAAAAAGTAGGACTAAGTCCCTTCCAAGGGCGAGCTGAGGGATGATATGAAATCGGAGATCAACCTGGGAATTCCGTTGTATAAGTAACTGTCTGCCTCCTTGGTTGCTGCATCATGTGTTCGGCAATAGTGCTGCCGGTCAGTGTTTTCAAAGATTAAGGTCCTGAAAAAAGAAAAAAATAACCAAACGGGAAGCCCCTAGTGCGGTTTAGGCCGCGTTTTGGGGCGTGCCACAGTTGTGCCCCCCTCCCCACCTGTGCCCATGGTATTTTTAATGCGTAATTATGTATGGCGGCATGAATATCACCGTTGGGCTGGGATTGGGGTGGCCGCCGTATTGCTACGCGAGCTCAGATCGCGCCAGGCGGTCTATTTGCTGATTGCCTCGAGCGCGCTTGAAGGTGTACGGGCTTTGAAACGCCGAACTGGTTGATTTCCTTGAGAGGCTGCTTTGCGCTTCTGCTGCGAGGGCCGCGGTGTGCTCCTCTGTTCGGAGCGAGCACTCTGTGTTTCCATTGACTGTAATAACTCCATGGGGTCCTGGCATCTTGAGCTTGAGGTATGCATAATGCGGTACCGCATTGAATCTAGCAAATGCGGTTCGCCCGAGCAGCGCGTGATAACCACTGCGGAACGGGACTATATCGAAGATTAACTCTTCACTTCCAAAGTTATCCGGGGATCCGAAGACCACGTCCAGTGTAATTGAGCCTATGCAACGGGCCTCTACGCCTAGAATAACGCCCTTAAAGGTCGTTTTTGTGGGTTTGATCCTTGAGGGGTCTATACCCATTTTGCACACTGTGTCCTGATAAAGCAGGTTCAGGCTGCTGCCGCCGTCCATAAGGACTCGAGTGAGGTGAAATCCGTCGATGATTGGGTCTAGGACCAGTGCGGCAAATCCTCCATGACGGATACTAGTGGGGTGGTCCATGCGATCGAAGGTGATCGGGCAGGAGGACCAAGGGTTGAACTTTGGGGCGACTGGCTCCAACGCATATACGTCCTTGAGCGCACGCTTCTGCTCCCTCTTGGGGATGTGGGTTGCGTATATCATGTTCACCGTCCGCACTTGCAGGGGAAACCTCTTCTGTCCTCTAGTGTGCGGCTGCCGGGGTTCCTCCTCGTCATCGCGATGCGGCCCCTTGTCCTTGTTTTCGGCAATTAACTTGCCGGCCTACTTGAACACCCAACAATCCTTGTTGGGGTGATTGGCTGGCTTGTCTGGGGTGCCGTGTATTTGACACGAGTGATCGAGTATACGGTCCAAGCTGGACGGACCCGGCGTACTTTGTTTGAATGGCTTTTTCCGTTGACCGGGTTTAGAGCCTTTGAATCCGGCATTGACTACCGTATCCTCAGTATTTTCGCTGTTAATGCGGTGCTTATGCTTGTTGCAACGTGACCTACTATTGCCGTCCTTGGTATCTAAGGTACCATGGTTTTTTGAGAGGTTATTACTGCGAGCCAGCCAACTATCTTCTCCCGCACAAAAGCGGGTCATGAGCGTCATGAGAGCTGCCATAGATTTCGGCTTTTCCTGACCAAGGTGCCGGGCTAGCCACTCGTCTCGGATGTTGTGCTTGAAAGCCGCTAAGGCCTCCGCATCCGGACAGTCGATGATTTGATTTTTCTTTGTAAGGAACCGAGTCCAGAATTGCCTGGCCGACTCTTCTGGCCACTGAATTATGTGTCTCAAATCATCAGTGTCTGGTGGTCGCACATAAGTGCCCTGAAAGTTGTCGAGGAATGCGGCTTCCAGATCTTCCCAACAGCTAATGGAGTCCGCTGGCAAGCTATTAAGCCAATGCCGTGCTGGTCCTTTGAGCTTTAGTGGGAGGTATTTGATGGCGTGTAAGTCATCACCGCGGGCCATGTGGATGTGGAGGAGGAAGTTCTCAATCCATACTGCAGGATCTGTTGTGCCGTCGTATGATTCAATGTTTACAGGTTGAAACCTTCTGGGAATTGATGTTCCATTACTTCGTCTGTGAAGCATAAGGGGTGTGCGGCGCCCCTGTATTGGGCTATATCTCGACGCAGCTCGAATGGGTCTTGCCCGCTGTGTTCGGCCCGGCTAGTTTTTCTTTTACTGTATCCAGCGTGACGGTTGTCGTCTCGCAGAGTGGTGCGCCCTCGTGATCCGTAGATCGATCTTGAATGCTTTGCCTTGTCCTCCAACATGTCTCACAGGTCTAGCGTATCTCCCCATGTCTTTTTATTTGAATGGCGTTGGGGGGAGGCTGAGTTTTTGGCTGGAATGCCTCTCTATCGCGGCCATGAGGTGGCCGATTAGCCGTGTCATACGCTTCTTCCTCCAGTCGGGGTAGTAACCTGCGCCTTGGGTAACTCTTGGAGGGGCGCTCGAGTTTATATTCCTCGGCCGCGAGGACTTCAGTCCATTTTTCAGCTAGCAGATCTTGATCAGCTTGAAGCTGCTGCTGCTTTTTCTTCAGGCTATTTGGCATGGCCATAAGCCGGTGCTTGAAGCGCTCTTGTTCGACGGGATCCTCTGGGACGGCGAATACATCGTCACCGAGGCTTGCCTCGTCTTCGGAGGGGGGGAGATGTAATTGTCATCCTCCTCCTCTCCATCTGCCGCTCTCTCAGGAGAGCTGGCTCCTTCATCCTCCTGCTCTAAGTCTTCCTGGAGGGGATTGTTGTTGTCTTCGGCACTGTCCGGAGTATTATTATCTCCTGTGTCGGTATCACCACTTTTGCTTTGGCGGGACTTAGAGCGGCGCCGCTGACGTCGGCGCTTGGGTTGCTTCTTGGAGGGGTCATCCTCCGCTATCTCGTCGCCATTGCCTTCATTGGGTGTATCCACCATGTATATGTCATATGACGAGGTGGTTTTCCAGTGCCCTATAGGTGTTGGTTCATGTTCGTCTCCTACATCGCCGTCCATACCGTCGATGTCTTCAGAGTCAAAGTCGAGCATGTCGGTTAAATGATCGTCAGTGGCTACATAGTGGGTGGTGGGTGGGCGTCGAATTTCTTCGTCGTCCGCATCCCAATCCTGTTGGCCATAATCCGGCCAGGGCTCTCCTAACAAAGAGAGAGACCTTAGTGAATTCAGAATGTCGCCAAAGGGCGAGTGTTGAAAGATATCTGCGGCGGTGAATTCCATAATCGGCGCCCAATCGGATTCGATTGGCAGGGGCACGGGTGGTTCGGAGTGAGAAAAAGGGTCCAGCACCTTGGTGTCACGGGCTGCGCAGAGGATTATGCTGGTGTTTGGCTCGATCGCCATTGAGCCTGCAGCCCCTGAGGCAGTGTCTAACCACCCGTCCTCGATTGGCGCAGTTGGCTCCGAGCTAAGGGTCGGAGCTGATGCGGGTGCGGCCGCTGGGGTACTGTTCGGCGGCAGAGCTAGGTCATACCCATCGTGACAGTGCGGCGTGCCCGGCTGTGGCTCAAATCCGTCAAAGATCAAGTCTCTGCAGATGTCGGCCGTGTAGTTCAAACTTCCAAATCTGACCTGATGGCCAGGGGCGTAACTTTCAATCTGCTCCAGATGGCCAAGCGAATTAGCCCGCAGTGCAAAGCCGCCGAATACGAAGATCTGTCCGGGGAGAAAAGTCTCACCCTGGACCGCGTCGCTATCGATGATAGTAGGAGCCATCAAGCCTAACGGCGACGACACAGCGCAACTCTCAATGAAAGCACCAATGTCGGTGTCAAAACCAGCGGAACTCGGGTAGGGGGTCCCGAACTGTGCGTCTAGGCCGGATGGTAACAGGAGGCAGGGGACACAAAGTTTTACCCAGGTTCGGGCCCTCTTGATGGAGGTAAAACCCTACGTCCTGCTTGATTAATATTGATGGTATGGGTAGTACAAGAGTAGATCTACCACGAGATCAGAGAGGCTAAACCCTAGAAGCTAGCCTACAGTATGATTGTATGTTGTGATTGTTGTCCTACGGACTAAAACCCTTCGGTTTATATAGACACCAGAGAGGGTTAGGGTTACACAAGGTCGGTTACAAAGGAGGAAATATCCATATACGTATCACCTAGCTTGCCTTCCACGCCAAGTAGAGTCCCATCTGGACATGAGACGAAGTCTTCAATCTTGTATCTTCATAGTCTAACAGTCCGGCCAATGGAGATAGTCCGGCTGTTCGGAGACCCCCTAATCTAGGACTCCCTCAATCGTCAAGCCATAGAGAATAAATGGATCTTCAAGAAGAAGACTGACGCTGACGGTAATGTTACTGTCTACAAAGCTCGACTTGTTGCGAAAGGTTTTCGACAAGTTCAAGGAGTTGACTACGATGAGACCTTCTCACCCGTAGCGAAGCTTAAGTCCGTCCGAACCATGTTAGCAATTGCCACATTTTATGATTATGAAATTCGGCAAATGGATGTCAAAACTGCATTCCTTAATGAATATCTTAAAGAAGAGTTGTATATGATGCAACCGGAAGGTTTTGTTGATCCAAAAGGTGCTAACAAAGTGTGCAAGCTCCAGCAATCCATTTATGGACTGGTGCAAGCATCTCGGAGTTGGAATATACGCTTTGATAGTGTGATCAAAGCATATGGTTTTATACAGACTTTTGGAGAAGCCTGTATTTACAAGAAAGTGAGTGGGAGCTCTGTAGCATTTCTGATATTATATGTGGATGACATATTGTTGATCGGAAATGATACTGAATTTCGGAATAGCATAAAAGTATACTTGAATAAGAATTTTTCAATAAAAGACCTCGGTGAAGATGCTTATATATTGGGCATCAAGATCTATAGAGATATATCAAGACGCTTAATTGGACTTTCACAAAGCACATACCTTGATAAAGTTTTGAAAAGGTTTAAAATGGATCAAGCAAAGAAAGGGTTCTTGCCTATGTTACAAGGTGTGAAGTTGAGTCAGACTCAATGCCCGACCACTGCAGAAGATAGAGAGAAAATGTAAGTCATTCCCTATGCCTCAGCCATAGGTTCTATCATGTATGCAATGCTGTGTACCAGACCTGATGTGTGCCTTGCTATTAGTTTAGTAGGGAGGTACCAAAGTAATCCAGGAGTGGATCACTAGACAATGGTCAAGAGCATCCTGAAATACCTAAAAAGGACTAAGGATATGTTTCTCGTTTATGGAGGTGACAAAGAGCTTGTCATAAACGGTTACGTCGATGCAAGCTTTGACACTGATCCGGACTCTAAGCCACAAACTTGATACATATTTTTATTGAATGGTGGAGCTGTCAGTTGGTGCAGTTCTAAGCAGAGCGTCGTGGCGGGATCTACGTGTGAAGCGGAATACATAACTGCTTCGGAAGCAGCAAATGAACGACTCTAGATGAAGGAGTTCATATCCGATCTAGGTGTAGTACCTAGTGCATCAGGTCCAATGAAAATATTTTGTGACAATACTGGTGCAATTGCCTTGGCAAAGGAATCCAGATTTCACAAGAGAACCACACACATCAAGAGACGCTTCAATTCCATCCGCGATCAAGTCAAGGTGGGAGACATAGAGATTTGCGAGATACATACAGATCTTAATGTTGCAGACCCATTGACTAAGCCTCTCTCACGAGCAACACATGATCAGCACCAAGACTCAATGGATGTTAGAATCATTACTGTGTAATCTAGATTATTGACTCTAGTGCAAGTGGGAGACTGAAGGAAATATGCCCTAGAGGCAATAATAAAGTTGTTATTTATATTTCCTTATATCACGATAAATGTTTATTATTCATGCTACAATTGTATTCACCGGAAACTTAGTACATGTGTGAATACATAAACAAATAAAGTGTCCCTAGTATGCCTCTACTTGACTAGCTCGTTAATCAAAGATGGTTAAGTTTCCTAGCCATGGACATGTGTTGTCATTTGATGAACGGGATCACATCATTAGAGAATGATGTGATGGACTGGACCAATCCGTTAGCTTAGCACTATGATCGTTTAATTTTTTGCTATTGCTTTCTTCATGACTTATACATGTTACTATGACTATGAGATTATGAAACTCCCGAATACCGAAGGAACACTTAGTGTGCTATCAAATGTCACAACATAACTGGGTGATTATAAATATGCTCTACAGGTGTCTTCAATGGTGTTTGTTGTGCTGACATAGGTCGAGATTAGGATTTGTCACTCTAATTGTCGGAGAGGTATCTTTGGGCCCTCTCGGTAATGCACATCACTATAAGCCTTGCAAGCAATGTGACTAATGAGTTAGTTGCGGGATGATGCATTACAGAACGAGTAAAGAGACTTGCCGATGATGAGATTGAACTAGGTATGATGATACCAATGATCGAATCTCGGGCAAGTAACATACCGATGACAAAGGGAACAACGTATGTTGTTATGCGGTTTAACCGATAAAGATCTTCATTGAATATGTAGGAGCCAATATGAGCATCCAGGTTTCGCTATTGGTTATTGACTGGAGATGTGTCTCGGTCATGTCTACATAGTTCTCGAACACGTAGGGTCCGCATGCTTAATGTTCGATGACGATTTGTATTATGAGTTGTGTGATTTGATGTACCGAAGGTTGTTCGGAGTCCCGGATGAGATCACGGACATGACGAAGAGTCTCAAAATGGTCGAGACATAAAGATTGATATATTGGACCATGTTATTCGAACACCGGAAGTGTTCCGGATGGTTTCGGATAAAACCGGAGTGCCGGAGGGGTTACCGGAACCCCCCGAGGAAGTAATGGGCCTTTGTGGGCCTTAGGGGAGAGAGAGGGAAGCAGCCAGGAGGTGGCGCGCACCCCCTAAGGGGAGTCCGAATAGGACTAGGGGAGGGGCGCGGCCCCTCTTTCCCTCTCCCTCTCCCTCTCCTTCCTTCTCCTACTTGGACTAGGAAAAGGGGGGACCGATTCCTACTTGGAGTAGGATTCCCCCCTTGGGCGCGCCCCTTGTGGCCGGCCGGCCTCCTATTCCCCTCCTTTATATACGAGGGAGGGGGGCACCCCATAGAGACACAAGTTGATCTTTAGCCGTGTGTGGTGCCCCCCTCCACAGTTTTCCACCTCGGTCATATTGTTGTAGTGCTTAGGTGAAGCCCCGCGTCAGTAACTTCATCATCACCGTCAACGCGCCGTCGTGCTGATGGAACTCACCCTCGGCCTCAGCTGGATCAAGAGTACGAGGGACATCACCGAGCTGAACGTGTGCAGATCGTGGAGGTGCCGTGCGTTCGGTACTTGATTGGTTGGATCACGAAGACGTTCGACTAAATCAATCGCGTTACTGAACGCTTCCGCTTTCGGTCTACGAGGGTACATAGACACACTCTCCCCTCTCGTTTCTATGCATCTCCTAGATAGATCTCGCGTGATCGTAGGAATTTTTTTGAAATACTGCGTTCCCCAACAGGGATGCCTTCCGGGGCATCCCCAAGCTTAGGCTCTTGGTTGTCCTTGAATATTACCTTGGGGTGCCTTGGGTATCCCCAAGCTTAGGCTCTTTCCAGTCCTTATTCCATATTCCATCAAATCCTTACCCAAAACTTGAAAACTTCACAACACAAAACTCAGCAGAAAATCTCATAAGCTCCATTAGTATAAGAAAATAAATTACCACTTTTGGTACTGTTGTGAACCCATTATTTATTTATATTGGTGTAATGTCTACTGTATTCCAACTTTTCCATGGTTCATAGTCCCCGATACTAGCCATAGATTCATCAAAATAAGCAAACAACACATAGAAAGCAGAATCTATCAAAAAGAAAACAGTCTGTAGCAATCTGGATAATTCGAATACTTCTGTAACGCCAAAACTTCTAAAGAAATTAGGGCGACCTAAGAAATTTGTATATTAATCTTGTTCAAATAGAATCAATATTTTTCACGTTTCTGCTAAAAATTAGAATTGTTTTCCTGAGCGCAAAAGTTCCTGTTTTTCAGCAAGATCACATCAACTATCACCGTAAGCTATCCCAAAGGTCTTACTTGGCACAAATCTTAATTAAAACACAAAACCACATCTAACCAGAGGCTAGATGAAATATTTATTGCAAAACATAAAATAAGTAAAAACAAAAAAAATGGGTTGCCTCCCAACAAGCACTTTCCTTTAAAGCCTTTTAGCTAGGCATTGATAATTTTAATGATGCTCACGTGAAAGATAGAAATTGAAACACAAAGAGAGCATCATAAAACATGTGACAAACAAGTTTAAGTCTAACATGCTTCCTATGTATAGGGATTTTATAAGCAAACAAATTATCAAGACAAGCAAAAACTAGCATATGCAAGGAAGTGGAAAGAAACAATAGCAATCTCAACATAACGAGAGGTGATTTAGCAACATGAAAATTTCTACAACCATATTTACCTCTCTCATAATAATTACATGTAGGATCATAATCAAATTCAAAAAGATAACTATCACATAAAATTTTCACTTCATGGTCTACATGCATGCAAAGTTGACACTCTTCCGAAATAGTGGGATTATCATAAAATAAAGTCATGACCTCTCTGAACCCACTTTTACCAAAAACTTCATAAGATTGAACATTATCCAAATATGTGGGATCTAAAGTTGACACTCTTCCAAACCCACTTTCAATATTAGTGCAAACAATATTATCAATCTCATATTCATTATGGGGCTTAAATAGATTTGGAAGATCATAAGAAGAATCACCCCAATCATGATCATTGCAACAAGTAGTAGACATAGCAAAATTAGCATCCCCAAGCTTAGGGTTTCGCATATCATTAACATAATTGACATTAATAGAATTTATATTAAAACCATTGCAATAATGCTTTTTATTCAAGGAGCTATCGTGAATCACTTCATAAATTTCTTCTTCACAATTTTTAGATTCACGAATTTCAAGCAAAACTTCATAAAGATAATCTAGTGCAAAAAACTCACTAGCAATTGGTTCATCATAATTGGATCTCTTAAAAAGATTAGCAAGTGGATGAGGATCCATAAAATTTTAGCAAGCGAAGATGCAAGAAAAAAGAAGGCACATGGTAACACAAGCAAACAAAAGATCAAACGGAAGAAGGGCGAAGAAAAGGCAAATCTTTTCGAAATCGTTTTAGAAGTAGGGGAGAGGAAAACGAGAGGCGAATGGCAAATAATGTAATGCAAGAGATGAGAGTCTATGATGGGTACTTGGTATGGCTTGACTTGGCGTAGATCTCCCTGGAAACGACGCCAGAAATTCTTCCTCCTACTTCTTGAGCTTGTGTTAGTTTTTCCCTTGAAGAGGAAAGGGTGATGTAGCAAAGTAGAGTAAGTATTTCCATCAGTTTTGAGAACCAAGGTATCAATCCACTAGGAGAAACACACAAGTCACCGAATACCTGCACAAACAAACACCAACTTGCACCCAACGCGATAAAGGCACTACTGCAGGATGCTGCTAACGCGATACTACGATTAGAGACCCTTCGACAAAACTGTGTGCGATGCAATAATCGCAAACGTTGGTGTAAAAAACTGTCAAAAAGGTGCAAAACATTTGCGATGGCGGATGCATCAAACACGGTTCAGATTTTAGTTGCGTGTGCGATGCATGTCATACAGTTCAGTTCAATTAACTGTTTGCGATGAGGAGGAACAAAACAAATGGGCCGCTAGATGAAGGTGTGTGTGCGATATACAGCATATGGTTCACTCAGATGAACTGTTTGTGATTAGACAACACAAAAGAAACGGCCAGCCAGATCAAGGTGTGTGCGATATACGGCATGCAGTTCACTCGGGTGAACTATTTGCTTTGAGCCAAGAGAACAGAAACGGTTCAATATAACAAGATGTGTGTGATACGCGACAAACATGTATGTAATCGGAAACATGTGGGAAAACCTATAACAACACAGATGATTCCTGTTAACAAGCCATATGTGTTGTGAGCAAACGATTGCTGGTATACAATTGTGAGTGACTGATACGTCTCCAACGTATCTATAATTTTTGATTGTTCCATGCTATTATATTATCAATCTTGGATGTTTTATAATCATTTTATATCATTTATTGGTACTAACCTATTGACATAGTGCCAAGTGCCAGTTCCTTTTTTTCCGTGTTTTTACATCGCAGAAAATCAATATGAGACAGAGTCCAAATGCCACAAAACTTTAAGGAGATTTTTATGGACTAGAAGGAACATGCTGGGCCCTGGTTGTACCTGGGGGGAGTCCCGAGGAGGGGACAACCCACCAGGGCTCGCCAGGAAGCCCAGGCGCGCCCTAGTGGGTTGTGCCCACCTCGGGTGCCCCCCGGACCGCCTCTTTGCTCTATAAATACCCCCAAAAAAACACAGAACCCTAGGGGAGTCAACAAAATATTCATCCAGCGGCTGCAGAGTCCAAAACAACCAGATCCAATCTAGACACCATCTTGGATGGGGTTCGCCACCTCCATTGGTGCCTCTCCGATGATGCGTGAGTAGTTCTTTGTAGACCTTCGGGTCCGTAGTTAGTAGCTAGATGGCTTCATCTCTCTCTCTCTCTCTTGATTCTCAATACAATGGTCTCTTGGAGATCCATATGATGTAACTCTTTTGCAGAGTGTTTGTTGGGATCGATGAACTTTGAGTTTATGATCAGATCTATCTTTTTATATACATGAAAGTTATTTGAGTTTCCTTGATATCTTATATGCATGATTGCTTATAGCCTTGTATTTCTTCTCCGGTATTCATGTTTTGTTTGGCCAACTTGATCTATTTATCTTGCAATGGGAAGATATAAAAGAAACTCAAAGGCAAATATCTGAAAATAAATGCAAGAGAAAAGTAGCAAGAAGACCCGGGGGCCGTAGGTTTCACTAGTGGCTTCTCTCGAGAAAAATAGCAAACGGCGGGTAAACAAATTACTGTTGGGCAATTGATAGAACTCAAATAATTACGATGATATCCAGGCAATGATCATTATATAGGCATCACGTCCAAGATTAGTACACCGACTCCTGTCTGCATCTACTACTATTACTCCACACATCGACCGCTATCCAGCATGCATCTAGTGTATTAAGTTCATGGAGAAATGGAGTAATGCAATAAGAACGATGACATGATGTAGACAAGATCTATCTATGTAGAGATAGACCCAATCATTTTATCCTTAGTAGCAACCATACGTGTCGTTTCCCTTTGTGTCACTGGGATCAAGCACTTTAAGATCGAACCCACTACTAAGCACCTCTTCCCATTGCAAGATAAATAGATCAAGTTGGCTAAACAAAACCCAAATATCGGAGAAGAAATACGAGGCTATAAGCAATCATGCATATAAGATATCAAAGAAACTCAGAGGCAAATATATGAAAATAGATCAGAGAAACTCAAATAACTTTCATGGATATAAAAAGATAGATCTGATCATAAACTCAAAGTTCATCGATCCCAACAAACACACCGCAAAAGAGTTACATCATATGGAGCTCCAAGAGACCATTGTATTGAGAATTAAGAGAGAGAGATGAAGCCATCTAGCTACTAACTATGGACCCGAAGGTCTACAAAGAACTACTCACGCATCATCGGAGAGGCACCAATGGAGGTGGTGAACCCCATCCGAGATGGTTTCTAGATTGGATTAGGTGGTTCTGGACTATGTGGCGGCTAGATGAATATTTCGTCGACTCCCCTAGGGTTCTGGGTTTTGGGGGTATTTATAGAGCAAAGAGGCGGTCCGGGGGCACCCGAGGTGGACACAACCCACCAGGGCGCGCCTGGGCCTCCTAGCGCTCCCTGGTGGGTTGTGCCCCCATCGGGGCACCCCCCCCAGGCGCAGCCAAGGCCCGTTGTGTTCCTTTTGGCCCATAAAAATTCTCTGTGAAGTTTCGTGGCATTTGGACTCCGTCTGATATTGATTTTCTGCGATGTAAAAAACACGAAAAAAACAGAAACTAGCACTTGGCAGTATGTCAATAGGTTAGTACCAAAAAATGATATAAAATGATTATAAAACATCCAAGATTCATAATATAACAGCATGGAACAATCAAAAAGTATAGATACGTTGGAGACGTATCAATGACTTCCCTGCAGTCTTGATGTATGTAAAGGGAAAGATTGTGCACTACAGATTCTATTGCATAGCAAGGGACGCGCTACAGAAAATGGTAGGATTGTTAAAGAAAATATGGTCACATGCAAATATGGGCCCAAATTGAAACAACCATACATAAGATGAAATCGAAGGACAAAAATCTATAATTAAATAGATAGGGTAAACATGATGTCATGGAAATATGAGAGTAATTGAAAGAACAATACATAATTAATTTGCCTAATATAGAAAGAAGAGGGGAAAAAATCCCCTTTGACGTATATGGTGCATGTGGAACCTTTTATCCAAATGTAGAAATATTTAGAATATGTTCAGGAAAGTAGGCCATGCCAACCGATTTAGGGTGAGATTGAACATACCGCGTGGATCCACAAGGCATCTGGTACAGTGAGATGGGATGTTTGGCAGAGGCCGCAAGGTCCTGATGTGTCCGTGCACTATCCACTTTATGAACGCAAGAAAACCCTCAAATCAGCTCGAATAAAAATGAATTCATGACGATTTCGGCCGGGTGATTAAAGGAGGCAGATGAACTGGGATAAGAGATGAGATAATATCTCATTAAATTAGTTACCTTGTTGACCAAGAGAAAGAACCCTCAGTACTGCAGATTCCCCAACCGAGCGGAGCTGGGTCAAGCGCGAGCAGCATCGAGAAACTCGATGGCGATAGGCGGCGGCAAGCGGAAGTGGCGAAATGCAGTGGGCTTTGTCGGCAGCCTGGCGGTGGCAAGCGTCGAGCTAAGTGGTTATCGCCGCGATAGGCGGTGCCATGCATAGACGCGGAGGAGCTTGTGCAGGTGTGAATGGGGACCGGAGGGGGTGGTAGGCGGGGTGAGAGTTTTTGTGACATGGGGGTGGTGAGGGTTTTCTTTTTTCTTTTTTGAATTGGGTGGTGAGGGTTTTCTGTCCCGAAAAGAATTTTGGAGGCGACGGTTTGCTAGAGCCAACCGCGTGTGACTGACGCAACAGGCAAAATGAAAGTCATTGCACACGGTTCCAATTTTGGGAACCGTGTGTGATTGACGTACTACCTCCGTCCTAGTTTATTGGTCCCCTTTTTAATTTTTACCAAATTTTGACCAAATATTTAACTAAGAAATGTTTATGCATGTCGCCAAAAATTATATTATTGAACACTATGCTCAAATATCCATCCAACGATATAATTTTTGCTGACCTGCCCTAAAATTTTGTCAGTTAAACCTTTGGTCAAAATTTAACACAAATTACAAAGGGGACCAATAAACCAAGATGGAGGTAAATTCCATCAACCGAACTGATTGCATCCATATCCCACGGTTAGACATAAGTAAACATAGATTAAACATACTCAGACATAGATAATAAGTGTACACGTACACAAGTGTAGTTCAACCATAAATACATAGTTCAACCATCATTAAGCATACTCAAGCGTACATAGTTTGATCCCACATCTCATCTCACATGCCGGCACGATCCTGAAGCTTCTACAGGCACTCGGCGTACGCGTTGTGTGCCACCTTGCGAGAATACTTCTGCTTGAAGGAGCCAACGGCCTGTCCTCTTGCATGCGCCAGAACACTTAGATACGCATCATGAAGCTTGTGGTTGAAAATGGGCATCGATATCCGCCGTACTAGTTCCTAATACGCCTGTTATGCTTTGCCGCATAAAGCTCCCTTAGGATTTGCCTCTTGTACCTCCTCTGGCCATCTTCATCCTCGTTGTCCACATCGTCAGATAGCACCTATACAAATAGTAAAACAAATTTGGCATCAAATCAATGTTTATATGCCGTGAAGTAGGATTAGGATTTTTTGGCTATTTATTTATACATAACTGATGTCGCTTGAAGCTACGTCGGTATTTCCCCAAAGAGGAAGGGATGATGCAGCACAGCGGCGGTAGGTATTTCCCTCGGATGTGAAACCAAGGTTACCAAACCAGTAGGAGAACCAAGCAACACAACATAAACAGCCCCTGCACACAGATAACAAATCCTCGCAACCCAACGTGTTAAAGGGGTTGTCAATCCCTTTCGGGTAACGGTGCCAGAAATTGGTGCGTGACGGGAGAAAGTTGTAATAGATTGAATTAAATAGTTCGCAAATAAAATAAAGTGCAGCAAATTATTTTTGGGTTTTTGGATTAATAGATCTGAAAATAAAAGCAAATGGAAGTAGATCACAACGGCAAATAATATGAGAAAGAGACCCAGGGGTCGTAGATTTCACTAGTGGCTTCTCTCGAGAAAAATAACAAAGCGGTGGGTGAACAAATTAGGGCAATTGATAGAACTTCAAATACTCATGACGATATCCAGGTGATGATCACTACATAGGCATCACGTCCAAGAATAGTAGACCGACTCCTGCCTGCATCTACTACTATTACTCCACACATCGACTACTATCCCGCATGCATCTACTGTATTAAGTTCATGGAGAAATGGAGTAATGCAGTAAGAACGATGACATGATGTAGACAAGATCTATCTATGTAGAGATAGACCCCATCGTTTTATCCTTAGTAGCAACAATGCATACGTGTTGGTTCCCCTTCTGTCACTGGGATCAAGCACCATAAGATTGAACCCACTACAAAGCACCTCTTCGCATTGCAATATAAATAGATCGAGTTGGCCAAAAAAACCCAAATATCAGAGAAGAAATACGAGGCTATAAGAGATCATGCATAAAAGAGATCAAAGAAACTCAAATACTTTCATGGATATAAAAAGATAGATCTGATCATAAACTCAAAGTTCATCGAATCCCAACAAACACACTGCAAAAAAGTTACATCATATGGATCTCCAAGAGACCATTGTATTGAGAATCAAGAGAGAGAGAGATGAAGCCATCTAGCTACTAACTACAGACCCGAAGGTCTACAAAGAACTAATCATGCATCATCAGAGAGGCACCAATGGAGGTGGTGAACCCCATCCGAGATGGTGTCTAGATTGGATCTGGTGGTTCTGGACTCTGCGGTTGCTGGATCAATATTTCGTCGACCCGAGGCGGTCCGGGGGCACCCGAGGTGGGAACAACCCACCAGGGCACGTCTGTCCTCCTGGCGCGCCCTGGTGGGTTGTGCTGTAACGCCCAAGATGCGGCTATATCTCCCACGTGTCGAGGCATGACTTAGAGGCATAACCACATTGTGGTTTTGTCACAAGAAGGGTCATCTTCACACAATCCCATGTACAAGAACAAGGATAAATAAATAGTTGGCTTACAATTTCCGCGTCACACAAAGATCATATAATTCATACATCATTTAGAGTACACACATAGTCCGACTATGAACGGATCCAAATGAAAAGAAGACAACCCCAAATGCTAAATCCCGATCGTCCCAACTAGGCACCACTACTGCTCATCCGGAAACGAAACATTGTAACGGCCAAGGTCCTCGTCGAACTCCCACTTGAGCTCGGTTGCGTCACCTACATCGGTATCATCGGAACCTGCAACTATTTTGGTAGTATCTGTGAGTCACGAGGACTCAGCAATCTCAAAACCTGCGAGATCAAGAATATTTAAGCTTATGGGTAGGATGAGGTTATGAGGTGGAGCTGCAGCAAGCGCTAAGCAAATATGGTGGCTAACTTACGAGTACAAGAGTAAGATGAGAAACTATGCAATGGTCGTAAACTAGAAGTGATCAAGAGGTGATCCTAAACTACTTACGTTCAAACATAACCCCACCATGTTCTCTTCATGAACCTCGTCGAAAATAGACCATCACGGTTATACACGCGGTTGGTGCCTTTTAGTTAAGTCAAGTGTCAAGTTCTCTACAATCGGATATTAACAAAATCCCATCTGCCACATAACCCGGGCACAGCTCTCGAAAGTTTAAACCCTGTAGGGGTGTCCCAACTTAGCCCATGACAAGCTCACGATCCACGGAGACAATCCTCCATCGTGGGACCCTCCGATCAGACTCGGAATCCCGGTGCACAAGATATTTCGACAATGGTAAAACTATTCTAGCAAGACCTCCTAATGCACCTACCTAGCGTGACAGGAGTAGCGCGATCTCGTTCTTAGCGTACAGGTACCAACATAACCCAAGTTGCCAAGGGGTGGTCTCGCACGGTGCTCTAGTTTGGACCAACACTCATGAGGAGCACTGGCCCGGGGGGTTGATTAAGTCCACGGGGTCCGGAAAATCCCTATGCAAGTTTTAGTTGTTATTAGGAAAATGGTAAAACCAAGGTTGGGCCTTGCTGGAGGAGTTTTATTCAAAGCAAACTATCAAGAGGGTCCCACAAACCCTCATCATGTTAGGGACGCAAAAATCAAGGAACATAACACCGGTATGACGGAAACTATCAAGAGGGGCCCACAAATCCTCATCGTGTTAGGGTCGCAAAAATCAAGGAACATAACACCGGTATGACGGAAACTAGGGCGGCAAGAGTGGAACAAAACACCAAGCAAAAGGCCTAGCCTTCCACCCTTTACCAACTATATAGATGCATTAATTAAATAAGACATATTGTGATATCCCAACATATCCATGTTCCAACATGGAACAACCTGCAAGGCACCTGCAACTAGCAACACTATAAGAGGGGCTGAGCAAAAGCGGTAACTTAGCCAAACAATGGTTTGCTAGGAAGGTGGGTTAGAGGCTTGACATGGCAATTTGGGAGGCATGATAAATAAGTGGTAGGTAGCGCGACATAGCGATAGAACGAACAACTAGCAAGCAAAGATAGAAGTGATATCGGGGGTAATGATCATCTTGCCTGCAAAGTTCTCAGAGTTGTTGAAAGCGTGCTCCTCATAAACATACTCAACAGGATCCTCGTTCATGAACTCGTCTCCCGGCTCTACCCAAAGCAAGAACACAAGCAACAGAACAACAATCAATCATGGTGCAATGCACAAGCAACATGATGCAAGACATGGCATGGAATGCAAGATATGATGAGCAATGTATATGGGTACTCCGGAAGGGAAAGGATGATCATGGCATCAACTTAGCAAACCAAGCATGCCACTGGAAAGAGGGGGCGATTTCGGTTCAAACCGATATAAGGATCACCAGAAACGGATGCACGGTTTGCAAATGACGAGCAAAACAAGAACAATGCAACATTGCGTTTAACAACATCATAGCACTTAAAATGCATCAAGAAACTATGCTACAACACTCCAACCTAGCAACAAAGCACATGGCAGTGAAGTACAAGTGAAGCTCTACAAATCATGAACACTGAGCTCCTGCTACAACTCACTAGAACAAGCCTAAAACAGCATGGCAAAAATGCAAATGACAAACAAGTTTCAGACTTGGTGGAAATACTAAACACGGCATAAACAGCATCAGGTAACACTGTTTAGAGCTAGCAAACAACATGCTACAAGAACATATCATGGCAAACAAGAGCATGGCATGCTAGTACTAAAGGCAAAGAACAAAACTCCCTTAGTGAACTTTAGCCAAAGATGCTTCAAAAAGATGGTAGCCTCACTGCAAACATGGCAAGTGATATGAACAGTTTCAGACTTAGTAGAAAAACATAGCATGGCAGAAACAGATTCATGATAGCAACTTTGCAAGCTCATGCCACTCACCACAAAGCATTTCATGGCAACCAAAGGTAACCAACAGTAAGAAGACACATTTATGAAGATAAACATGGCAAGAGAAAGTTCATAGGGTGCATGGATCACTAGCAAAACACATGGAAAAAGGAACTTCATGTTAACAAACTAAAAGCAACAGTATTTAGCAAAAGTAGAGCATGGTAATGACAAGCTACACTACTCCATAATTATGAAAAGAGGCATTAATGGATAGAGCATAACCATATCTTCAAAACATCCTTACTGAAGTTCATCAAAACATGCATGGATATACTTGTGGCAACAAGTCAACATAGCAACATAATGTAACAGAAAAGACTTAGCAAAAATACTAAGTGTCTGAAATCAACAACATCATGTGGCCTGCTTTGTATACTTGTGCTAGTCACCACAGAGCTCATAAAAATGCAAGCTTGCACCTCTGTAAAGATGGAATGAAGGTTCTCCTAAAACATGTAGACATGATGCTCAAAGGGTGCACATACAAAATGCAATGAAAATGATAGGTTATGATGAATTCCAGCAGACAACATCATATAGCACTTTTCCAACAAAGATTAAGGCATCAATATGGACAGCAACATGCATGCAAATGAACTAACATGAAGAGCATCACGAGACGAACATTTTGATATATCATATGCGCAAATCGGAGCCACGGGCATGGAGATATGGCATGACAAAGAGGTGCACATGAAGTAGAATATTTTGGGACTTAGACGAAAAACAAGAGGTCAGCCTCAGATCTAGGGTTTTCATGGAACCCGAGGCGGCGGTGGATCGGATCCGGCGACGGTGGCTGCCCGGCTCCGGCGAGTAGGGGCTGGCCGGCGACGAGGAGGGTCAGGGAGGAGGGGCACCGACGATGGGAGGCGCTGGACGGCGGCGACGGGCGGCGCGTGGGGCAGCACGGTAAACGGCGGCGCAGGCGCGGGCAGCGCGGCACAGGAGCTCGGCGGGTGGCGGCCGGCGAGGCCGAAGCGGCGGCGGTGCAGCAAAGCAACGAGTCCGGGCGGCGGTGCGGCTGAGCGAGCGCGGGGAGGCGGCGGTGGACGAAGCGGGCCAAGGGGCGTCCGCGGGCCTCGGCGGGCCGCGATGGCGGTGGAGTATGGGTGGACATGTATCGGGCGCGGGTTGGTCCGGGCGTGGCGGCGGACGCGTCCGGCGCCGTCCGGACGTGTCCGGCACGGATGGGGTAGGTGGAGCTAGGGTTTGGACGCAAATTTCGGGGGAGAGACATATATACAGGTAGGGGGAGCTGGAAGAGTCCAAATGAGGTGCGATTTTTTGCCCACACGACCATGATCCAATGACGGATAGCATGGAAGGGGTTTAGATGGGCTAGTGGGCTGTTTTGGAGGGGTGTTGGGCTGCAATGAGAGAGGGGTTTTGCGGTTACCCGGTTAACCGTTGGGGCATCAAACGACCTCCAAATGGAACGAAATTTGACAGGCGGCCTACCGGTGATGTACCAAGGCCACTCGACAAATCTCGGCCCATTCCGAAAATGTTTTTCTCCTGCTCACGAAACGAGATTTGAGAGGTGCAACGGGTGCATGTGTGAGTGTCGGATTCTGAAACGGACAACGGGGAAAAGGACCGGATGCATGAGACGAACACGAATGCAAATGAGATGCACATGATGACATGAGATGAAATGCATGACATGAAAAAATGTAAAAATGAGGACAAAACCCAACCACGAAGGAAATAACATATTATATAGCCAGAAATGGCAAGAGTTGGACTTACAATTATGAAATGTTACATCCGGGGCATTACATGTGCCTCCCCGGGACACCCCCCAGGCGCAGCCAGGGCCCGTTGTGTTCCTTTGGCCCATAAAAATTCTCCGTAAAGTTTCGTGGCATTTGGACTCCGTTTGATATTGATTTTCTGCGATGTAAAAAACATGGAAAAACAACAACTGGCACTTGGCACTATGTCAATAGGTTAGTAGCAAACAATGATATAAAATTATTATAAAACATCGAAGATTGATAATATAACAACATGAAACAATTAAAAATTATAGATACGTTGGAGATGTATCAGCATCCCCAAGCTTAACTCCTACTCGTCCTCGAGTAGGGAAGTGATAAAAACAGAATTTTTGATGTGGAATGTTGCCTAACATGTCATATCATATTTCTTTCTTTATAGCATGGACATTTGGACTGTTATATTGTTCATAGCAATAGTCTAGTTTTTACATGATAATTTAAATCCTCAAGCATATCAACAAGCAACCATGTCTTTCAAAATATCAACGGTAAAGTAAGCTATCCCTAGCCCATCATGCTCAACCATTGATCCATTCATTAAACACACTCGCATATTAGCTATGTCCAATACTCAAGTACGATCATATTGCCTCCTAGTTGGTGCTTTTATAAAAGAAGACGGAGACTCAAATTCAAAAAAAATTGCATAAAATAAAAGAAAGGCCCTTCGCAGAGTGAAGTAGGGATTTGTAGAGGTGCCAGAGCTCAAAGTGAAAAACTTAGAGATAAAAACATTTTGGGAGGTGTATCCATCCCATCAACGAAAATGACTTAGAGTTCCCAATACTTTCCATGCTTAGATATATCATAGGCGGTTCCCAAACAGAAAATAAAGTTTATTCCTTTATCCACCATACTTTCACTTTCCATGGCTAAGCGTATCCACGGGTGCCCTCCATACCAACACTTTCCAAGGAATTTATTATTTGACAACATAAAGTAAATTCATTTTTTTGCATTTCGGGACTGGGCATCCCTAATACCTTTGCCTTACTCTCATGCAATGACAAGTGAATAAACACTCGTCTTGATAATAACACATCTAGCATGGAAAATATTAGCCACCCTCACCGCTCCGTGAGCGAAACAAACACACAAAAGAGAAGTTTATTTTTGAAAATTAGAGATGGCACATTCAAATTTTCTTAGAACGGCAAAAAATACCGCATATAGGTAGATATAGTGGACTCATGTGGCAAAAATGGTTTAAAGGTTTTTGGATGCACAAGTAGTGATCATACTTAGTGCAAAATGAAGGCTACCAAAAGATTGGGAAGCAACCAACCAAGAAACGAATAATCTCATAAGCGAGCGTTAAGGATAACTAACACTGAATAATGCACCATAAGTAGGATATAATTTCATTGCATAACTATTGACTTTTGTGCTTCCATAGGGAATCACAAACCTTAACACCAATATTCTTACTAAAGCATAATTACTCATCAAGATGACTCACATATCACATCATCATATCTCAAAACTATTACTAAAAATCAAGTTTATTTTGTCCAATGATCTTCATGAAAATTTTTATTATATCCTTCTCGGATATCTATCACTTTGGGACTAATTTTCATATGTTTCTTTTGACAAGCTCAAACAAATATAAGTGAAGATCATGAGCACAATATTTCTTTCTCTCAAATTAATTTAAGTGAAGCAAGAGAGAATTTCTTGAAAATTTACTAACTCTCAAACAAATCTAAGTGAAGCAAGATAGCATTTCTTCAAAAATACTAAGCACACCGTGCTCAAAAAGATATAAGTGAAGCACTAGAGCAAGTCCATAGCTCATAAAAATTTAAGTGAAGCATAGAGAGCAATTCTAACAAGTCATGGCATAATTTTGGCTCTCTCAAATAGGTGTGCCCAGCAAGGGATCAAGACTTAAAACACAAAATAAAACAAGCAAAGACTCAAATCATACAAGATGCTTCAAGCAAAACACATAGTATGTCACGAATAAAAATATAGTTTCGAGTAAAATACCGATGGTCGTTAGAAGAAAGAGGGGATGCCACTCGGGGGCATCCCCAAGCTTAGTTGGTTGCTCCTTTTTGGATAATAGCTTGGGATGTTGTGGCATCCCCAAGATTAGGCTCTTTTACTCCTTATTCCTTCATCCATCGTAAGATAACCCAAAACTTGAAAACTTCAATCACACAAAACTCAACAAAACCTTCGTGAGATCCGTTAGTATATAAGAATAATAAATCACTACTGTATGTATCAAACCCATTCATATTTTGTTCTTGCATTATATCTATTGCATTCCAACTTTTCTATGGCAAAAACTTATCAAAGAAAACCATAGAGCCATCAAAATAAGCACACAACACAATGAAAACAGAATCTCTCAAAACAGAACAGTCTGTAGCAATCTGACTATTTCGAATACTTCTGTAACTCCAAAAATTCTGAAAAATTAGGAAGACCTGAGAAATTTGTGTATTGATCTACCACAAGTGGAATGAGTATTTTATTGATCTCTGGTAAAAAATGAAAATTATTTTCATGAGCACAAAAGTTTCTATTTTTCAGCAAGATGAAACAACTATCACCCAAGAAGATCCTAAAGGCTTTACTTGGCACAAACACTAATTAAAACATAAAAACACAATCATAACAGTAGGATAATTGTGCTAACACTCAAAAACAGGAAGCAAAAAGCAAAAAAAAATTCATTGGGTTGCCTCCCAACAAGCACTATAGTTTTACGCCCTTAGCTAGGCATAAAGCAAGGATCTAAGTTTTGTCATCTTTGCCGAACTCTTCAATCAAACACTTAGAATCCTTTAGAGATTTAGCATAAAGAATTTCAATATTAACACTTCTAGGAATAAATCCAAATATTTCATTCTTGCATAAAGGATCTCTTATCACTTCAACAAAATCCGGGTGAATACCAATCATCTTAAGATCTTCTTTATTACTATTACTCGAGGTTGCACCCTCGTTCTTGGAGGCTCTACCAATTTTAACTGGAGTTTTTTGATAGTTCTAGCAGAAGTGAAAGCCGTGCTTAGATTACTAAAAATTTCTTATAATTTATCAATCCGAGAAGGACTTTCTTCTATTCTTTCATGAATTGTGGTACCATTTTCGCTTAACCACTTAAGAATATCCCCTGCTTTTGATCCCATATTGGTGGAAAAATTATGTATCTTTTTATCTATAATTCCCATATGATCTTCGGTGAGCATTTTCTTTTCAATAGCATCTAGTCTTTCCATAACATGCTCAAGAGTCAGAGTTGTTTCATTAATCATGAGGGGTGGTGAGCCCACTAAATTTCACATAGCATTAAAGGCATCAAGAGAAGGACACATCAAGAAATTTCCACCGGTAATCGTATCAAGGAAGAATCAATACCAAGTGGTGATGCCAACATAAAAACAACGAAGAAGAACAACGGTGGATTGCCTAGTGGTGGGAAGGGGCTGATGCCTTCCCACCCACCCAGGTTCAAGGCATGGTACTTGCAATTTGGGTTTGTTGCACGAATTATACTGTAGGGTGTTCCCTTACAGTCTTCCTGTCAAAAAAACAACAACGGTGGATTGCTTACGGGTAGATCTATTATGAGCACTGAAAATCCTATACCAAGCATCTTTTAAATTTTCTCCTCCCCTTTGTTTAAATTTAAGAACTTCGTTCTCGGGAGTGCAAGAAATAGGGGAAGGACTATCCATAATGATAATAATGGCAAACAAGGTTGCACACAAAAATAGATCCGGCAAGAAAACGGCGAATGGAAAAGAGGGGCGAATAAAACGCCAATTTTTGGGAAGTGGGGGAGAGGAAAACCAGAAGCAAATGGAAAATAATGTAAATTGCAAGGTGATGAGATTTGGGATTAGGGACCTGGTATATGTTGAAGATCCTCCCCGGCAACGGCACCAGAAATTCCTTTTGATGTCGCTTGAAGCTACATCGGTATTTCCCAAAGAGGAAGGGATGATGCAGCACAGCGGTGGTAGGTATTTCCCTCAGATATGAAACCAAGTTTATCAAACCAGTAGGAGAACCAAGCAACACAACGTAAACAGCCCCTGCACACAGATAACATCCTCGCAACCCGACATGTTAAAGGGGTTCTCAATCCCTTTTGGGTAACGGTGCCAGAAATTGGATCGTGATGGAAGAAAGTTATAATAGATTGAATTAAATAGATCGCAAATAAAATAAAGTGCAACAAAGTATTTTTGGGTTTTTGGATAAATAGATCTGAAAATAAAAGCAAATGAAAGTAGATTGCAAAGGCAAATAATATGAGAAAGAGACCCGGGGGCCGTAGATTTCACTAGTGGCTTCTCTCGAGAAAAATAACAAAGCGGTGGGTGAACAAATTACTGTTGGGCAATTGATAGAACTTCAAATACTCATGACGATATCCAGGTGATGATCACTACATAGGCATCACGTCCAAGAATAGTAGACCGACTCTTGCCTGCATCTACTACTATTACTCCACACATCGACTACTATCCGGCATGCATCTACTGTATTAAGTTCATGAAGAAACGAAGTAATGCAATAAGAACGATGACATGATGTAGACAAGATCTATCTATGTAGAGATAGACCCCATCATTTTATCCTTAGTAGCAATGATACATACCTGTCGGTTCCCCTTCTGTCACTGGGATCAAGCACCGTAAGATCGAACCCACTACAAAGCACCTCTTCCCATTGCAAGATAAATAGATCAAGTTGGCCAAACAAAACCCAAATATTGGAGAAGAAATACGAGGCTATAAGAGATCATGCATAAAAGATATCAAAGAAACTCAAATACTTTCATGGATACAAAAAGATAGATCTGATCATAAACTCAAAGTTCATCGGATCCCAACAAACACACCGCAAAAGAGTTACATCATATGGATCTCCAAGAGACCATTGTATTGAGAATCAAGAGAGAGAGAGAAAGAGAGAGAGGGAGAGAGAGATGAAGCCATCTAGCTACTAACTACGAACCCGAAGGTCTACAAAGAACTACTCACGTATCATCGGAGAGGCACCAATGGAGGTGGTGAACCCCATCCGAGATGGTGTCTAGATTGGATCTGGTGGTCCTGGACTCTACGGCGGCTGGATCAATATCTCGTTGACTCCCCTAGGGTTTTTGGAATATTGGGATATTTATAGAGCAAAGAGGCGGTCCGGGGGGCACCTGAGGTGGGCACAACCCACCAGGGCGCGCCTGGGCCTCCTGGCGCACCCTGGTGGGTTGTGCCTCCCTCGGGGCACCCCCATGCATAACCAGGGCCCGTTGTGTTCCTTTTGGCCCATAAAATTCTTCATAAAGTTTCATGGCATTTGGACTCCGTTCGATATTGATTTTCTACAATGTAAAAAACATGGAAAAAATAGCAACTGGCACTTGGCACTATGTCAATAGGTTAGTACCAAAAAATGATATAAAATGACTATAAAATGATTATAAAACATCCAAGATTGATAATATAACAACATGGAACAATAAAAAATTATAGATATGTTGGAGACGTATCAATAACCAGAGATTATGGTTCGATTTTTAAGCACAGTCGTCTATGTACAGACAAATCTTGAAGAAAATAATGGCACAAACATATGTAGGTCATCCAAAATCAATTGTCAAGTGCTGGCTAGGAATTATTAGAACGAACATTAACCCTAGTCGGATTACTAGAAGAAACCATTTGTACAGATGAAAATAAAGGGGGAGGCAGGAGTAACCAGAGAAACCCTAGGATCTATTTGACACATAAATGGGTATAGATGACTAACCAGTTGTCCGTCGTCATCGGAGTCGTCGCTGGGGTTATCGCCCGAGTTGTCACCAGAGTCGGTGTGGAACTCCGCCTCCGGTTGTGGAAGCTCGACGCCGTCGATGACGTCAGGGTGCAGCGATAACTCGACGCTGGTGACGGCAACCTCTGTCTCCATCTCCACGCCATGCTCCAGTGCTTCAGAAGCGTCGGCATCGCCACTCCCTCCGATGGGGTGCTTCGGCGGCATCCTCATACACTGACGGCTTTGAGGATTGAGAGCGGCGTCGAGGATGCAAGCGGAGAGAGGATTGTGTGTGCGGCGAGGATGGGGGGCGGCCGCTTGGGCACACCATTAATATAGAGTAGTGGGAGAGAGGCGGGCGGCAATCAAATCACTGGCTCGCCTCCCGGTGAGCCTGCGCACCGGACTGCTCGCATGCCTACCGTCGTTTCACACAACTACTCGCATGCCTCCTAATGACACTGCGCAGCGAGCACGCCTCCGTCAATTCAAACACCTGCATGCACGCCTCCCGGTCTGCCTACACGATGGACTGCCAACATGCGCCCCGTCAACTCACGCCTGCTCGCACGGCACACGGGTCGCGTGGCGGCACATATATTGTTTTTCTATTTGAATGATTAATGTTTCCGCTTTATTACTTAACCGAAGCATGGCACATATCCATTGTTGGTCTAACGCTCACAGTTCAAATAAATAATCCGTTTGGGATATTGGTTCCTAATTATTAATAATCTCCCGTTTGTAATTACATAAAGATTACATCAAAACTGGTCTCAAATTTGACAAAAATAAAGTACAATGCCACTTTGTATTGGTGTCCATATGACAACACGATAAGTTTCATGAACTTCAAATAAGTTTTGGATGTACTAGAATTTAAAAATCAAGATTCTCAATGTTTGAAATTTCTTGCACGGGGAGTAAAACATGCACCCAGTGAGACACATGTGTTTCTGCAATCCATTTAGGTGCATTGTCACGTGTGCATGTAGCTCAAATTTGAATTTTGCACATTATACCCGTAGAAAATCGATCAATTAATGTACTAAAATGTCTTAATGATCTCTGTTTTTTAAATTAAAACATCCTTCCTTTGGTAACATGCATCATACTTGCGGTGGATTCGCGGTGTGTGTGTGGGTGTGTGCGTCTGGGGGGTGGCGAGTGGCCCGTAGCATACTACGAGTTGTGAGCCACCGTGTGGGTTGGGTGTTTTGTTAGGCAGGTGCCACATCAGAGTCGTGAATTCATTATTTAAAACATTACACAACCCTTTTCATACATACATGTTTTGGCCACATGCAGTCGATGGTTGTCCTACACGACACTCGATACTCGCGCGTGACGTTTTCTATGGGCCAACGAGGTCGTCGTCCATCACTTTGATGAACAGCCGACAGTGAGGTTAATTTGACCAGCAAGGTAGAATCTTTTTTGTTTGTGTTATGGTGGTATATAGTACGCGTCGAAGAGGTGGGAGGGGACTAGCATATATACTATATGTACACGTCCATGAACAAGTACACCTCACTCAGTGTCGGGATTTTTCGGTTTCCGAGGCACGGGCCACATCAAAGTTGTGAAAATGGCTATTCAAACATCACACAACACCTCTTTGGCCCACATGCATGCAGGCGGTAGTTATCCTAGCTAGGACACTCACATGTGATGCTTCCATCTATGGGCCCACAAGGCCATCATCGATGCATGCATCACTTTGACCTACATTGATAGAGGTTAATTAATTTCACCATCGAGGAGGATTCTTTTTGGGTTGTATTATGGTAGGAGCATATAGTATGCATCGAAGAGGGGAAGGGGACCATCATATGTAGTACGCTTCATGAACCTCGCTCTGTGTGGGGGGTTTATGGTTTTCTAGGCATGTGGCACATCAAAGTTGTGCATTTTGGATATTCAACATATGTTTAGCCCACATGCAAAGCGATGGTGGTTTTCCTCTCGCATCAACTTAAGAGATTATCAACGATATCGATGCTTTCCATCTATGGGCCCGCTTGGTCCATCACTACTTTTTGCCTGACAACGAGAGAGGTTAATTTGACTTAGGAGGGATTATTTTTTTGCTTGTAATATGGTATATATATATAGGTCATGCTCTAGGATGACATGACACAGTTTGAGCACACACACATGCATGTGTACGCATGAATCCCTCCCATCGAGTCGAAGTGGCTAGTACAACGACACGTCATGAACCAATCTCGCTATGTGTGGGGACTGTACGATTTTCGACGCACCCGCCATAGCAATGTTGTGAAATGGTATTCAAACATGCATGCACGCATCACCTCCATACATATGCATGTAGTGGTTGTCTTCGAATGGTACACTCCCTCACGTGGTTATCGGTGACAAGCTTATATATATTCGTGGGCCTGCGTGGACATCCATGATCACCTTGACCGACAACAAGATTGGTTACCATTGCGGATTCTTCCTTTGGTTCGTGTTATCGTAGTATAGGTCATGGTGAGATTCAGACCTAATTAAGTTTGAGCGCATATGCTATGCACGCATGCATACAAGAATCCCCGTCGTCGGCTTGAAGTGTGGTGTAACATACATATGCATCGTCAACCTAATAACCCACACTCAGTGTGGGGATTTCTAGTTCAAAATCACGATGCCACATCAAAGTTGTTCCATTGTGTATTTAAAAACACACCTCTCCATACATGCATGTAGTGGTTGTCTTCGGGGACTGGCTACTTGCATGATTATTGGTGAGCTAGCCCATCTTCGGGGTCGCATGGACGGACATCACTTTGACCAACAACAAGAGAGAGGTTGTACGACCAAGGTTGATTATTCTTGGTCCATTTTATGATCCATCTTGGCGAGATGCCTCTCTGGCCCGCCGACTGAAACTGTGTGTGGGGGGGTGCTACTTCACACTTTGCTAGGTGAACCTCGGTTGGGAGCATGCATTCATAGCTTAAGATTCCCTTCATGCCGACATGAGGGGGGAGCTTCTAGCTACTTCACACTTTTCTAGGTGAACCTCGGTTGGGGGGCATGCATTCATAGCTTAGGATTCTGTCGGTGTCAAAACCGGCGAATCTCGGGTAGGGGGTCCCGAACTGTGCGTCTAGGCCGGATGGTAACAAGAGGCAAGGAACACGATGTTTTACCCAGGTTCGGTCCCTCTTGATGGAGGTAAAACCCTACGTCCTGCTTGATTAATATTGATGATATGGGTAGTACAAGAGTAGATCTACCACGAGATCAAGGAGGCTAAACCCTAAAAGCTAGCCTATGGTATGATTGTTGTATGATGAAGTTGTCCTACGGACTAAAACCCTCCGGTTTATATAGACACCGGAGAGGGTTAGTGTTACACAAACTCGGTTACAATGGTAGGAGATCTTGAATATCCGCATCGCCAAGCTTGCCTTCCACGCCAAGGAAAGTCCCGTCCGGACACGGGACGAAGTCTTCAATCTTGTATCTTCATAGTCTTGGAGTCCGGCTAAAGGTATAGTCCGGCTACCCAAACACCCCCTAATCCGGGACTCCCTCAGTAGCCCCTAAACCAGGCTTCAATGATGACGAGTCTGGCACGTAGATTGTCTTCGGCATTGCAAGGCGGGTTCCTCCTCCAAATTCTTCATAAAAGTTTGTAAACACCAAGAGTAGTGTCCGGCTCTGCAAAATAAGTTTCCACGTATTGCCACAGAGAGAATAATATTAACACAAATCTAATCTGCTGACGTATTCCGCAGTGTGACATCACACTACGGCCAAGCCTTTATTCGAATCATTTTCACTTTTCCACCTCAGCGTGTTTTGTGAGGCGGTTTCCTTGGCACGTCTTGTCAAAGCAGAGATCGTGTCCCCTTTATTTACGGGATTCTCGTCAATACGGACGTGGGTAACCCAATCGTGCCCGTTAGCATGTCTTCTCGATTAAAGGCGAGTCCCAAACGGTCACGGGGAGGGCTCCTGGTATTCAACCTCTTATAAAGAGACCAAGGCCTTACTCCTTTTCTCCAATCTCTAAACAAGTTCGCCCGTCGCCTCGAGTTCCAACACCCTAGGCTCCAGAATCCAGGCGCTTCGGACCTTCGACAATGTCCGGTTCCGACCTTCAAGGCCGATGGATGCCCTCCTCCGTCACGGAGGAGGACGTGCTAAAGTTGAGAGAGGCTAAGTTCTTGACCGCCGAAATTTTGCATAGTTTTCCTGCTCAAAGGCAGGCTATTCCCAGTCCCCAGCCCGGTGAGAGCATAGTGTTCATGTCTCACTTCCTTCGGGGGTTAGGCTTCCCAATGGATCCCTTCATGAGGGGGCTGATGTTCTATTATGGGCTGGAATTTCATGACTTAGCTCCGGAGTCCATCCTCCACATTTCCTCGTTCATCGTTGTGTGCGAAGCGTTCCTCCGTGTTACTCCTCACTTCGGATTATGGCTCAAGACTTTTGGAGTGGAGCCGAAGATGATCGAGGGACGGCACGCAGAGTGCGGAGGTGCTGTCATAAGTAAGAATGCTGATGCTCCATGGCCCGAGGGCTCCTTTCAAGAGGAGCTCGGCTTGTGGCAACGAGAGTGGTTCTATATCACCGCTCCCAGGAGCGCCAAGTGGGTGGCGCCTCCTGCCTTTCGCTTGGGTCCCCCACCACGGCTAGCGTCATGGGTCAACAAAGGATTAGATTGGGGGTTATCCAAAGACGTGCCCTTGTTGCAGGGCCGCATTAGGGATCTCTTAGAAAGAGACCTCAACCTGGTCAAGGTGACGCAGGTCATGCTGATTCGTTGAACACTGCCCGGCAAACGTCGCTCCCTTCGTCTGTGGGAGTTTAATCCGGAGGGACCATGAGCTCTCCAGCATTTCATGGGCGCAACGCCCGTGGAGATGTATAAAATGTTCTTCGGATCACAAGCAATGTGTCCGGATTTGACCGAGGACGCAGGTTTAAGCTGCAATCGCCCGGATACTCAAGTAAGTAACCTTGTGCCCAGACTCGTTATCCGTAAAATTGTCATAAATTCGCCCCTAAAAGAGCTGTCCTTTTAAACAGGAGTGGATAGCGAAGGCAAAGCTGATCAGGTGCCCGGCTCCCCTTCCTGAGACCAGGCCGGATCCCGTGCTAGTCAGGATGTTGAAGATCGTGCCTTTGGAGGGAAGTGAGGGCGAGGACAAGGAAACTATGGCCTCCTCGAAGGAGGCTGCTCCGAAGGGAAGAACCGACAATTCCTCTCCTAAGGGGAAGAAGAGGGCCGCCTCTCACGACCCGGAGACCATGGCCTCAAAGCGGGGGGAAAAGTCCTCGTCAGAGGGTCCGACGCCGGGGGGGGTCCTCGGCCGAACTACGCCCTCAAAGGGATCAGCCCTCCAACGAGCCGTAAGTAGAGAAAGATTTTCCTTTAGAGGGATGAGAGAAATCCTTGCTTTTTATCTGAGAAGATTAACCGAAATTTTACTTTGTAGCTCGGACCTCAGCCCTTCTCAGCAGAGCTCGTCTTCGGGGGATCTTCTTCCAGAGATGATGGAGAGTGGAACGCCTCCCCCTACCGTACCGCCTGGCGAGGCGGGCGACCCTGAGGTGTCGTCGCGGAGCGTTTCTTCGAATCCGGCAGGGGTGGAAAGTAGCCATATGTCCCCCCAAGGTTCTCCGTGTTCGGCCTTCGGTGGAGGTCATAGGACGAGTCCGGCACCGTCCGATGCGCGGTCGGAGGAGCTGATGATTCTCTTGGGGCGAGCTTCTATCTCAGAGGAGCACCGTGCATTGATGGGTACGGTGATTGGAAGGATTTCGTCCGCGAAAAGCGGATTGCATGAGGCCGTCAGAAGTTTGCTGACGGGTTTTGAGGTACGTTTGATAATGTACTTCTTTGTCAGTTGTGCAAAAACGAGATGCGCCCTGTGTAGATAGTAGCCCCTGAGACTCTGTACGTTGTCAAAATTGACGGCGCGCAGAGAATCATAATCCCAGGTCTAAAATGTCGCCTTAAGTGTCCGGAATCGAGCCGAACTGATTATTTTGCCGAACTAAAGCGGCAACTTGACGTGGCAGATGCCGACATTGCGCTCATCAACGAGCGGCTTGATGAGGCTCAAGTTATGCAATTCCTCGGGCGGCATCTGGTAAGAGGAGCTTTATGCCAGTATCTTACAATGTGTGTGCTTGACACGGATGGTGCGGCCACCGTGGAGAGTCTTCGGGTGGAACTTGCCCGAGCTAAGGAACAAGCCAGGAAAAGTGATGCAGCTGCCGAGAAGGCCCTTGAAGAGCTGAGAGCCGAACAGGCTGCTCACTGCTGAAGCAAGAAGGAGATGGCCGTGATGGCCGTGAAGTTAAAAAGTGCTGCTGACCGTTGCAAGTTTCTTGAGAAAGAAGACCAGGTGAGACAGACGGACTTAGAGAAGGCCGTTACTGATGCCAAGGACGCTCGCTCTATGATGAGAGCTGCGAAGGAGGAGTTGCGTCAGGCCGGACAGATTGCGGTTGGAAAGCCCTTTATGCTGCGGAGGAAGTTTTGTGATCCGAAGTTTGCTCCTTTGGACCGGATGTGGAGTGCGGAGGACACCTATCTGGATTTGGCAGCGAGTGCTGCTGATGCGACCGAATACTTTCGAGATCAAGAAGGTCGCGAAGTGGAAAGGCTTTTCTGGTCGCAGTTCCAAAATCCAGAGCGTCCACTGGCAGTGGACGATCGTCTGGCTCAATGGGCCGAACTGAATAGATTGTCCGGACTCGCCATGAAGTACGTCGTGGGTCATCTATGGCCGGGGAGATCGGAGCCGAAGAGTTATTTCGGCTTGGTGCAGCAATTCCTTGACGTGGTGCCACGTATCAATGCGATGAAGAGGTCAGCATGCATAGAGGGGGCACGGATGGCTCTTGCCTGTGTCAAGACATACTGGGCAGAGATGGAGACCACCGTTGTTGCATCCCGAGATTCGGACAAAAGCCGAGTACCCTCCGAGCACTATTTTCAGGAAGTCCTTGAAGGCGCTCGTGTAATAGAGACACAGTGCTTGAAGGATGCTATGTTCTGATAGCATATGTAATTATAAAGCAATATTTTGATGAGTTGTAGTAGCCCTTTATACTTGTGCCTTCAAGTATTTGGAACACCTCCTGTGCGGCCGTTTTAAGATATATATACAAAATTTGAAAGATTGCAGTCGTTGGCTTCAGCCCCCATGCACATAGTGCGGGGGTGCTCGCAGAAGGCGTATTTTCACACTTAATCCAACGTCTTGGTCCTACAAAGGAGGTGATAGCGCAGCGAGCTAGGCAACCGGACTATAATGCTTTAACACTTTCACTTAGCCATAGGAGCTTGACAATGGGACTATTTAGGTAGCCCCTGGTGGCGACTGCGCTCGCCCGAATTTGGGGCGCGTATGTGCCTGGCCGGGAAATGGCCCTTCGTTAATGCGGAGGAATCCTACAGATTCCAGAGAGTCATCGAGTGGTTGACCAGTCTCATGCCATATCATGACAGTCGGTTTTCGACTTTCTCTACTGAGGTGCTCGCCTGGCCGAACCAGGGCACAATCGCAGTAGTTCTCCTGGTGCCGCCTTAGCCGATAGAGCGGAACGTAAGGCGGCCGAACACAGGAGCCGGGCAACCCAACATTTGACCAAAATCATGACTCAGAGCTGATGCATATAAGTCCAATCTCGCGATGCCGAACACTCCCTAAGGTATTCGGTCTTTGTGAGAGCGGGCGAGGTAACGCTTTGAGGTATAAGCCCCTAGTGTCTAGGTACGCGCAAGAATTCTGACGTGGCCACATGCCAAGACGCTAGCCTCCTCCTTGGTCATAGAACCAGGGGATGTGTATCAACAAGAGACAGTAAAAAAGGTTTACGCAGGGTCTTAATCTGAAAAGAATCCTTGGAACAGGTCCCTACTGCACGTCTGCGCCTATGTCTCCGTTGTGCCGTATCCTGGACGGGCGCAGCACGACGTTCATCTGTAAAAAGAGAGCAACTAAGTTGAAAAAGGGGCGTGCCGAACAAAAGTTATATGAAATAAACAAAGTGTAAAGTAAAATATGAAAAATTGAGCTTTATTGTCTCTTATTTTATACGTGTGAAGCCCCTACTGCAGGGGTATATGTCCACTAAGCCTTTATCAACGATACTTTTGTGCTGGACTCGTCTATCCGTGTCCGTGGTCTTAATGACCTGTTCCGATGTTCTGGCTGGTGAAGCCATTGTATTGTGGGGCTGTTAAAGGGGCCGCACAATCCTCCGCTTGGGGGAGGTGTTCTCACTGCTTCCCCTTTAAGGAGATGATGCCGTGTGGACCGGGCATCTTAAGCGTAAGAGATGCATAATGCGGTATTGCGTTAAAGCGGGCGAAAGCTTCGCGTCCCAGTAGTGCTTGATAGCGACTTGAGAATGGGACGATGTGGAAAGTCAGCTTTTCGCGACGGAAGTTATCGGCAGAGCCGAAAATAACCTCGAGCCGGAGAAAACCCATGCAATGAGTGTCCGGACCTGGCGTTACTCCTTGAAAGGAGGTTTTGTTGTGGCGAATTCTTTTTGGGTCGATCCCCATGTGGCGGATTGAGTCCTGATATATCAGGTTGAGTCCGCTGCCACCGTCCATAAGGACATTTGAAAACTGGAGTCCGCCAATTATTGGATCGAGTACCAGGGCAGTCCAGCCTAGGTTTCTGGCACTTCTAGAATAATCCGGTTGATCGAAGATGATTGGTTTTGACAACCAGTGGCGGGATTCCTTTGGGATAGGCCGTGGGGCGCGTACCTTTATGGGTGCCGCATGTTTTGTTATGTGGAGTAAGTTTACTGTTTTTACTTCCTGTGGGAAATTCTTTTGCTTCCTGGTACTCTGCTTTTGGGGTTCGTCCTCGTCTTCGCTTGGTGTGTCGAGCCCCTTGTGTTCGGCGTTTAGTCTGCCGGATTGTTTGAAAACCCAACAATCTCTGTGGGTATGGTTAGCAGGCTTTCTGGGAGTGCTGTGTATTTGACATATCCTATCCAAGATTTTGTTTAGGTTGGATAGGTCATCCCTGTTATCTTGGAGGGGCGGCTTTTTCTGATTCTGTCGTGAGCTTTTGAATCCGGCGTTGACTGCCGTGCTCTTCGGACTTTTTTCCTTAGTCCAGCGACGGTCCTTATTGCGTCGCGGTTTTCCGTTTCCATCCCTAGTTTCAGATGTACTTGGGTCACTGGTGCTGCATCTTGCCAACCAGCTGTCCTCTCCTGCGCAAAAGTGGGTCATGAGGCTTGTTAGTGCGGCCATTGTTCTTGACTTTTCTTGCCGAGGTGTCTGGCGAGCCATTCGTCTCGGACATTATGCCTAAAAGCCGCTAAGGCTTCAGCATCCGGGCAGTCGACTATCTGATTCTTTTTAGTAAGAAATCTATTCCAGAATTGCCGAGCTGACTCTCCGTGCTGTTGAGTTATGTGACTAAGATCGTCTGCATCCGGAGGGCGGACATAGGTCCCTTGAAAATTTGCTCGGAAAGTGTCCTCGAGCTCTTCCCAACTACCGATTGTGTTTTCAGGAAGGCTTTTGAGCCAATGTCGGGCTGGCCCTTTAAGCTTGAGGGGTAAGTATTTTATGGCGTGGAGGTCATCTCCTCTAGCCATATGTATGTGGAGGATATAATCCTCGATCCAGACTCCAGGGTCTGTTGTTCCATCATATGCCTCTATGTTTACGGGTTTGAATCCCGCTGGAAATTCATAATCCAGGACCTCATCGGTGAAACATAGGGGGTGTGCTGCACCCCTGTATTTGGGTGTGCCGGACTCTGATAATGGCTTTACTGCATTGCTTAGGAGAGCTTGCTTTCTTGGCCCGTAAATGGACCTGGCTGGGCCATGATGCGAATCCTTAAGTGGGTCGCATGCCGGCTTAAGTGCGGTGCTGCTTGCCGCTTTATGCTGGCCATGGGGTCGTTTATCCGACCGTGTGGCTTTCTCACTTTTGGAATGCGAGGGCTCTAAGGCCTCCTCGTCGAATTTAGGCAGTAGCTTTCTCTTCGGATAGCTTTTAGTGTGGCGACTGTCGCCGTATTTTCTGTGGTATTGATTACTTTACTCCATCTGATCCTGAGTGCATCTTCCGTAGTTTTTAGCTTCCGCTTCCGCTTCCGCTTCCGTTGCAACGAGCCGTTTGTGGAGGTTCTTCTGCTTCCTGGGCTTGTCCGGCGTAGGGTCGTCCAGAATGCCATTTTCGCCGGGGGAGGGATGTTCGGTTTCTCTATCCGGGTTGTCCTGTTGGGACGGTTGCTCTAAGGCATGCTCGTCGTCTACCGGCTCATCCTGCTCTATGGCTGGGTCTTTATCGAGGCAGGGCTTGGGTCGGCGTTTACGCCGATGCTTTGATTGTTTTTTGAGAGATCGATCCCTCTTTCCATCCCTGTTTTCCTCGTTGTTGCTTCCTTTAGGGGTATCCACCATGTACGCATCGTGAGATGAGGTGGCTGTCCAATGCCCTATAGGCGTTGGTTCTTGGTTGTCTCCTGCATCGTCGTCCATACCGTCGATATCTTCGGAGTCAAAGTCGAGCATGTCGGTTAAGTCATCGACAGTGGCTACGAAGTGGGTGGTGGGTGGGTTTTGAATTTCTTCATCATCCGAATCCCATCCTTGCTGACCGTAGTCCGGCCAGGGCTCTCCTGATAAAGAGAGAGACTTTAGCGAATTCAGGATGTCGCCGAAGGGCGAATGCTGAAAGATGTCTGCGGCGGTGAACTCCATTATCGGCACCCAATCGGATTCGATCGGCAGGGGCGCGGGGGGCTCGGAGTTCGAAAAGGAATCCGGCTCCTCGGAGTCACGGGCCATGTGGAGTGCGGGGCTGGAGTTCGGCTCGATCGCCTCTAAGATCGCAGCCCCTGAGGCAGCGTCTAACCGCTGATCCTTGATCGGCGCAGTAGGCTCCGAATCAATGGTCGGAACCAATGCGTGTGCGGCCTCCAAGGCGCTGTTCGGCGGCAGAGCTATATCATGCCCATCGAGACAGTGCGGCGCGCTTGGCTGTGGCTCGAATCCGTCAAAGATCAAGTCCCCGCGGATGTTAGCCGTGTAGTTTAGGCTTCCAAACCTGACCTGATGGCCAGGGGCGTAGCTTTCGATCTGCTCAAGGTGGCCAAGCGACTTGGCCCGCAGTGCGAAGCCGCCGAAGACGAAGATCTGTCCGGGGAGAAAAGTCTCACCCTGGACCGCATCGTTGTTGATGATCGAAAGAGCCATCGGGCCTAAAAGCGACAACACAGAGGAACTCTCAATGAAAGCACCAATGTCGGTGTCAAAACCGGCGGATCTCGGGTAGGGGGTCCCGAACTGTGCGTCTAGGCCGGATGGTAACAGGAGGCAAGGAACACGATGTTTTACCCAGGTTCGGGCCCTCTTGATGGAGGTAAAACCCTATGTCCTGCTTGATTAATATTGATGATATGGGTAGTACAAGAGTAGATCTACCACGAGATCAAGGAGGCTAAACCCTAAAAGCTAGCCTATGGTATGATTGTTGTATGATGAAGTTGTCCTACGGACTAAAACCCTCCGGTTTATATAGACATCAGAGAGGGTTAGGGTTACACAAAGTCGGTTACAATGGTAGGAGATCTTGAATATCCGCATCGCCAAGCTTGCCTTCCACACCAAGGAAAGTCCCATACGGACACGGGACGAAGTCTTCAATCTTGTATCTTCATAGTCTTGGAGTCCGGCTGAAGGTATAGTCCGGCTACCCAAACACCCCCTAATCCGGGACTCCCTCAGATTCCCTTCGTGCTGACACAAGGGGGGAGCATGCATTCATAGCTTAGGATTCTCTTTGTGCCAACACGAGGGGGCATGCATTCATAGCTTAGGATTCCTTCATGCCGGCACGAGGGGGGCTGCTACCTCTTGAGCTTGCGTTGGTTTTCCCCTTGAAGAGAAAAGGGTGATGCAGCAAAGTAGATTAAGTATTTCCCTCAGTTTTGAGAACCAAGGTATCAATCTAGTAGGAAACAACGCGACAAGCCATCGAATGCCTGCACAAACAAACATCAACTTGCACCCAACACGATAAGGGGTTGTCAATCCCTTCACGGTTATTTGCAAAGTGAGATCTGATATAGATGGATAAACGGTAAAGTAATATTTTTGGTATTTTTGGTTTATTGAACGGAGAGTAAAAGATTGCAAAGAAAGTAAATCAGAAACTTATATGATGGAAAATAGACCCGGGGGGCATAGGTTTCACTAGAGGCTTCTCTCAAGATAGAAATTATTACGGTGGATGAACAAATTACTACCGAGCAATTGATAGAAAAGCGCAAAAGTTATGACTATATCTAAGGCAATGATCACGAATATAGGCATCATGTTCGTGTCAAGTAGACCGAAATGATTCTACGTCTACTACTATCACTCCACACATCTACCGACTCCTTCCTGCATCTAGAGTATTAAGTTCATAAGAACAGAGTAATGCATTAAGATGACATGATGTAGCAGAATTAACTCAAGCAATATGATGAAAACCCCATCTTGTTATCCTCGATGGCAACAATACAATATCTGGCTTGCTTCCCCTACTGTCACTGGGAAAGGACACCGCAAGATTGAACCCAAAGCTAAGCACTTCTCCCATTGCAAGAAAAAACAATCTAGTTGGCCAAACCAAATCGATTGTTCGAAGAGACTTGCAAAGATATCAAATCATGCATATAAGAATTTAGAGGAGATTAAAATAATATTCATTGATAAGCTAATCATAAATCCATAATTCATCGGATCTCGACAAACACACCGCAAAAGAATATTACATCGAATAGATCTCCAAGAACATCGAGGAGAACATGGTATTGAGAATCAGAGAGAGAGAGAGAGAGAGAGAAGAAGCCATCTAGCTACTAGCTATGATGGACACATAGGTCTGTGGTAAACTACTCACGCTTCATCAGAGAGGCAATGGTGTTGATGTAGAAGCCCTCCATGATCGAATCCCCCTCCGGCAGGATGCCGGAAAAGGTCCCTAGATGGATCTCACGGGTATAGAAGGTTGCGGCAGTGGAAAAGTGGTTTTGTGGCTCCCCTGAAAGTTTTCTGGGTATATGAGAATATATAGGAGGAAGATCTAGGTCAGGGGGCATCGAGGGGCCCACAAGGTCAGGGGCGCGCCCTAACCCCCTGGGCGTGCCCTCCACCCTTGTGGCTGCCTCGTGGCTCTTCTGACTTGCACTCCAAGTCTCTTGGGTGTCTTCTGGTCCAAGAAAAATCATCAGGAAAGTTTTATTCCATTTGGACTCCGTTTGGTATTCCTTTTCTGCGAAACTCTAAAACAAGGAAAAGCAGAAACTGGCACTGGGCTCTAGGTTAATAGGTTAGTCCCAAAAATCATATAAAATATCATATTAATGCATGTAAAACATCCAAAACAGATAATATAATAGCATGGAACAATCAAAAATTATAGATACGTTGGAGATGTATCAGGGGCATGCATTCATAGCTTAGGATTCCCTTCGTGCCGACACAAGGGGAGGCTGCTAGCTACTTCGCACTTTGCTAGGTCAATCTCGGCGGGGGGGTGCATTCGTAGCTTAGGATTCCCTTCATGCCGACAAGAGGGGGGCAAACAATATTGTGCACTTTGCGAGATAGGTGCCACATCAAAGTTGCACTTGGTATCAAACCACCCTTTTCATACATAAATTTAGTCCACATGCAAGCGTGTTCGTGTTCTGACCCTCTCCTGCATCATTTTTCGCCAAATTTATGAACATTAGACAAGTCATATGATGCAACAGAGACGGTTCACTCAAACTAACCGTGTGCCACACCGGTGCGCCTGTCACACACACATCCGCACAGTACATTGGGCTCCACGAGGGCACGAGGCTTCCCCTCTCAAAAATATCTACCCGCCTGCAGCTTTTTCTATTTGATAACACACGGTTATTGTGTTTCGACCGTGTGTGAAGTTTCTTGTTCCCAATCTCGCCTGCATCCCTCAAAAATATATGCCCGCCTCAAGGGTTTTTCTGTTTCATAACACATGGTAGTTATCTCCGGACCGTGTCTGATGTTTCTTGTTCTCAATCCCGCTTGCATCCCTCAAAAATATCTGCCCGCCTCGAGGGTTTTTCTGTTTCATAACACACGGTTGTTATCTCCGGAATGTGTGCAATGCACCATCATCAAAATTTTCAATAGCCCTGGCATTTCACTCCTGCGTTTGACTCTCGTGTAGTAAAATTTCAGTACCCGCATCATTTCCTCAAACACACCCCCCACCCCTCCACACACACACACATACCAAAGCCTCCTCGGGCAGGCACACACACACACCCCCTCCCTCACTCGAAACCCTAGCAAGCCCCCCCCTCCCCCCGCCGCCGCAAGGCCTCCATTGTCAACATCTGCCGATTTGCCCGTGCAGCTTACCCATCGATCTCCATACCCAAGCCGCCGTGAGTTTCTTAGATGACGTCTGCCAAATGCCCCTTTCCCACAGATTCCCATACCCATCCCGACCCCCCGCTCCAGAGCATCACAGCCTAAGCCCGGATACACTTCTCGTGGAGCTCAAGGAGTGACTAGCCTAAAAGAGGTGTATCACGGTCTCTTCACCCGATGTCGCCGAGGAAGCTGACGACCATTACTAGCGGCAGGCACTCAAGCGGTGGGCTAGATTATGCGGGTATGTTGCGGACGCCGGCTACGATATCAAGGTCATCGACAGCGACAGCCTAAGGCGGGCTATGTCACAGGTTAAGTGGCCCACCCCCAACCCCTCGGGTTCAACCACCGTCGATCTCACCCATGGCCCCACCGCTGATCTTCTCTGGCTCGCTGTCAACAGTTTTCCATCCTACATCGCCATCGAGCCCCTTTTGTCATTTCTGAAGGACACGTTCTGCGACGTCGGCTTGGGATCCACAGCTTCCAAGTCAGACCTCATCAACAGCGACCACGAGGAGGGCACCCTCTCCGGCTCTTCTAGGGGGAAATAGCCCATCTGCTCTTCCAAGGGAAAAGAGCTCATCTGTGACATCAGGGAGGGCACCCTACAACCGTGCTCTTCCAAGGGGAAGGAACCCATCTGCGACAACATGGAGCGCACCCAGGGTCTGTGCTCTTCCCACGGGAACGAGCCCATCTGTGACAAGTGAGGAAACCCATGATTTGTTTTGCCATTCCTCTTCACAGGGGTGAACCCATGATTTGTTTTGTCGAGTCCCTTTTGTAGTGTAGTGAGAATATGTCCAGTTTTAATTGCTATATTTGGTTGTTTGCAGTATGTCTTGTTTATTTCAGTTGTTCACAATGTGATGCTCTATATGTGCAATTATTTACTGTGTAGTACATTTCATCAATCTAGTTTTAAACATACCAATAGGAATGCATATTTTTGCTTGCTGTTAAGCTTGTTATAGCTAGCATATGCCTATTTTAAAGTTTTTTGATTGTTTGGTTGTTTGTAGTTAGCATATGTCCAGTTCAAATGCTATCTTTGGTTGTTTGTAGCATGCCTTGTTTATTCCAGTTATTCACAATGTGATGTTCTATATGTGCAAGTATGAACTGTGCGGTTTAATTTCATCAGTACCAGTTTCAACAATACCACTATGAATGACTAGATTTGGTTGCTGCATCTTGTAGTTAACACGCCTTTCTATTTTTATTTAACAATAACAAGTGTACTTAGACCGGCACAATACCAGTTTGAATGACTATGTTTGCTTATTGTTAAATGTTAGGCCCGTTGCAGTTAACACACCTTTCCACTTGTTTTTCTTTACTAGTGTGCTTAAACCTGCACACTGAAGCTATCTTTTTGAGATTATTTTGTCTGCCATGGATAATTTTGGTTGATGTTTAGCCTATTGTGCTTAACATGCCTCTCGATGTACATGCACATGACAATTTTGGGAACGACTGATGTTTTCCATCAAGGTTAGTTTATCCCATGGCTTATATATACTCACTGTTCAGGATATCGGTAGCTGGTACCATATAGGCCGGGGCTGATAAGGGACTAATCGGTGAATAAGACTTTTAACTAAATATATTTGTAACACATTTATCGTTAGGTTAACTAGGGACATATGTAATATATCTGAGGCTACATAGCAACATGCACTGTACTTAATGTCTAAATATGCAATCCTAGGCTACATAGCAACAAGGAAGAGTGTTACCTTAATGTTCTGATGATGTCTAGATATACGTAGAAGAGCAGCAGCAACAACAATAACAACAACAACACAACCATGTTTGGATACTCAACTTAGCTAGAGGTTAAAGTTAGTTTCTAGCTCATGACTAACCCTGAACTAACTCCATCCAAAGAGGTGTTTGGACGACATGGTTAGATTGGCAATAAATGCACTAGGAGAACTAGCTCCAATTAGCACCTCTTGGGTTGGGCGGGTTAGATGCAACTAGCTCAAACTAGCCCTCATGTTTGGATATACTTTAGGGCTATTTGAGCCCGAACTGGCTCAAACTAACTCTAACCCATGGATATAGCAATTAATCAACCGATAATTTGTAAGAATGCAATAAACTCCTTCCGGCCCATAATATAAGATGTTAATTCATCTAATATGTGAGTATATTGGATGTTATAATATATTATAAAAGAGTGTTGTACTACATCATTGTGCAATTGTTGTTTAGCTTCTAATATTAACTTGGTGCTTTTAGGTACATATGTCATTGGTAAAGATCCGCGCTTCGACCCTTTATACGTGTGGGGCATTGAGATATAGATGAACCAACATCAAGTGAGGAAGCTCATAAAGATTGTTAGTAAAATGGGTCAAAAGATGGCAATTAAACTATTTGTTTACACTTTATCCAAGACAACAGCGAACTGCAGGATGGTAAGTAAGAACTTTTCAGCCTTCTTTTTACTGCCCATAATGAGTTGTGTGTTAGATGAAAATGTCTGAATCTTTTTCCTTTGCAGTGGTTGCCAAAGCAGTTTACTCAAGATTACCTCTCAAACTACATGATTGGTGGGCATGCAAAGGTTAAAGTATTTCTACCAGAACACGATGATTATCTAGATGTTTTCATGAAGACCATGAAGGATGGGCAGTCGACCATCACAAGGGGTTGGACTAGAGTCGTGTGTGCCTTCTGCATGGAGGAGGGCACAATATGGGCATTCCGCTTCACCTTCTTCAGCAACCAGAATGTATTTCACCTCTTTATTTACCGTCTTTAATAGTACAAGTATACAACTATGGTTCATCATTCTTTATTTGGTTCTTATGTAATTCTTGAACATATGTACAAATGAATCGAATAATGCATTGGTTGTTTGAATGTGATGGATATGAATAAAGCTACAACATACATTCAAATTCAAATCCGGTACAATTTGAGATAGTTGGAATTAAATTACGGTGAAATTATGCCCTCCAGGTCGTTATGGCACACACAGTTGGTAAAACACAAACTTTGCGATATACACCATAATCCGACACGGTTCACAGAGAGGAAACGTTCGCAAGCATGCACACAGTTGTCATTAGCAAAAGCGTGTGCGATGTCAGACATTATCACAAATGGTGCAGGCAAACTAAACGTTTGTGTTAGTTGCCTTATCGTACACGATTCGCAACCATGAACTGTTTCTGATGAAGTATGCATCATAAATGTTGCACCACATAATAGCGTGTGCGATAGTTGTCGTGTACGATGATGTTACGATGGTCGGACGTTTCGTAATCCTATCCGACACTCGTACGATGATTAGCTAATCTTCTTAATTAGTTATCGCATATGGTTTGGGAAAAGCGAATGTGTGTGATTGTATGCTTATCATACATGTTCTATAATAGTGAACCTTTTGTGATGGGCCACGCATCGTAAACGTAGCACCACAGAATACCCACTGCGATGGCAATGCGAGCACAAATGAGTAGGAGTACTGTATGCTCCCTATCCCCGACGGTTTCTGGGTCGTGTGGGAAGGACCCCCTATCGCCCACACTCACTTGGCGACGGTTCCAAATGCCGTCGCGGAAAGGGGTTAAAAACCATTTCTATAGCACTGACGCGTACCAGTGAGGGGTTGTCAATCCCCTCACGGTTATTTGCAAAGTGAGATCTGATAGAGATGGATAAACGATAAAGTAATATTTTTGGTATTTGGTTTATGGAACGGAAAGTAAAAGATTGAAAAGGAAGTAAATAGGAAACTAATATTGTAGATAGGAAACTTTTATGACGGAAAGTAGACCCATGGGCCATAGTTGTCACTAGAGGATTCTCTCAAGATAGAAAATATTACGGTGGGTGAACAAATTACTGCCGAGCAATTGATAGAAAAGCGCAAAGTTATGACGATATCTAAGGCAATGATCATGAATATAGGCATCACGTCCGTATCAAGTAGACCGACTCCTGCCTGCATCTACTACTATTACTCCACACATCGCCCGACTCCTGCCTGCATCTACTACTATTCCTCCACACATCGACCGATTCCTGCATGCATCTAGAGTATTAAGTTCATGAAGAACAGAGTAACACTTTAAGTAAGATGACATGATGTAGCGGGATAAACTCAAGCAATATGATGAAAGCCCTATCTAGTTATCCTTGATGGCAACAATACAATATGTGCCTTGCTGCACCTACTGTCACTGGGAAAGGACACCGCAAGATTGAACCCAAAACTTAGCACTTCTCCCATTGCAAGAAAAACCAATCTAGTTGGCCAAACCAAATCGATAGTTCGAAGAGACTTGCAAAGATATCAAATCATGCATATAAGAATTCAGAGGAGATTCAAATAATATTCATAGATAAGCTAATCATAAATGCACAATTCATCGGATCTCAGCAAATACACCGCAAAAAAGTATTACATCGAATAGATCTCCAAGAACATCGAGGAGAACATGGCATTGAAAATCAAGGAGAGAGAAGAAGCCATCTAGCTACTAGCTATGGACCCGTAGGACTGAAGTAAACTACTCACGCTTCATCGGAGAGGCAATGTTGTTGATGTAGAAGCCCTCCGTGATCGAACCCCCCTCCGGCAGGACGCCGAAAAAGGCCCCTAGATGGGATCTCACGGGTACAGAAGGTTGCAGCAGTGGAAAAGTGTTTTCGTGGCTCTCCTGGTTGGTTTGGGAATATTTGAGAATATATAGGTGGAATAAGTAGGTCAGTGGAGTCACGAGGGGCCCACAAGGGTGGGGTCACGCCCTACCCCCTGGGCGCGCCCTCCATCCTTGTGGTCGCCTCGTGGCTTTCCTGACGTGTACTCCAAGTCCTCTAGGTGTCTTCTGGTCCAAGAAAAATCATCGCGAAAGGATATTCCTTTTCTGTGAAACTCTAAAACAAGAAAAAAAATAGGAACTGGCACTGGGCTCTAGGTTAATAGGTTAGTCCCAAAAATAATATAAAATACCATAATAATGCATGTAAAACATCCAAAACAGCTAATATAATAGCATGGAACAATCAAAAATTATAGATACGTTGGAGACGTATCAATGGCGAGGCCTAGGAAGGGAACGACCTGGAGCCGGCGAAGACGCAGCAGTGGATGCCCACGCGGAAGGGAGTACGAGGGTTCACTGGTTCGGCTGCGGTGTGAGGTTGTCGTCGCCGGAGAATAACATGAGGTGTTGGTAAGTAGAGGAATGGCCTCGACAGCGATGGGAGTAGGGTGGGCCGGTGAGGCCTGCGCGGCAGCACAGCCGGCCACGGGAGGTGGTACCACCGGCGGTGGTTTGGGCGGCTGAAGCATTAATATCTGAGATTGAAGAAGCACCACAGCCGTTAGATGGACATTCAATGGCCACTGCTATTAGAATCGTGTGTTGACTATAAGTAGACAAAGACTTGCGTACGCGTCAACTTAGTAGGCCTACAAGTGACCATCACATCGGTGGTAGAGAACATATAGCTCATTTGTGATTTGTTATAATGTACAACCCATTTTTAAATTCAAATAGAATTTACTCAGCCCATTTACTATTTGTTAAAATTACAGCCCATTTTCTAGTCAGGACAACGGTTTCAGCCAACCGCTCAAAAAAATTAACAAAATCTCCAACATTTTGATGGGATCCAAAATATTTTTAAACCGAAATTTAGAGTCAGATTAAATGTAATTTCAAAATAAATTTGTATTAGGTACAAATCCAATGAATTTTTGCATGCACAACAAGTAATGAAATTAAAAAATGTACCTGTTCGATGCGTTTTTATATTTACAGCCAATTTTTTTAATTACAATCCATTTATTATTTCTTAAAGCCCATTTTCTTGGCAAGTCTAATGCGGCTTGGAGAATAATAAGTTGAACTGGGTTGGGTATTCCGCAAAAAAAGAATAACTGGGCTAGCCATTTCACATTAAAAAATTAATATCTAGGCTGGATGTTTGGTCGAGATAAAATAATAGCCTGGGCCAGACGGGCCACAGCCTGCCCAGTTGATACCCTGCTCCTCTGAACAACAACAAAAACATCACTTAAGAAAAACTCTGCTCACACCTCAAAACCACAATTACTACTCAAGCTGTTGGGTCCCAGCTATCGGGCGCTCCTTGTGCAATTCTCTCGTTTATTGACTATTGACAATGGTGTGGGACTGTGGTGTCAGGAAACCATGAGGAAGCAAAAAGAATTGTAGTTGTATATACTTATAAGGAGGCACTTGCGTACATGCGACTATGGCCCTGGTGGGATCCACTATCATCCTCTCCAATTAAAGTCATCTCCTGATTCCTCATGTTCGTTGACCATGTTGACAACGCGAGACGGTGGCGCCACGACGGGCGCAACAACACGAAGGAAGACGGAGAGGGCCTCGCAAGCCTTGATGACCCACAAGTATATGGGATCAACTGTAGCTCTTTCCGGTAAGTAAGAGTGTCGAACCCAACGAGGAGTAGAAGGAAATGACAAGTGGTTTTTAGCAAGGTAATGTCTGCAAGTGCTGAATTTGTAAGTAACAGAGTAGTTTGATAGCAAGATATTTTGTAACGAGAAAGTAATGATAATAGTAACAAAAGTGCAGCAAGGTAGCCCAATCCTTTTGAGGCAAAGGACAAGCCAAAACGGTCTCTTGTAGTAAGAAAATCATTCTTGAGGGTACACGGGAATTTCATCTAGTCACTTTCATCATGTTGATTCGATTCGTGTTTGCTACTTTGATAATTTGATATGTGGGTGGACCGGTGCTTAGGTGTTGTTCTTACTTGAACAAACCTCCTACTTATGATTAACCCCCTTGCAAGCATCCACAACTACGAGAAAAGTATTAAGGATAAATCCTAACCATAGCATTAAACTTTTGGATCCAATCGGCCCCTTACGGAATAGAGCTAAACTAAGGTTTAAGCTTCTGTCACTCTCACAACCCATCATCTAATAACTACTCCACAATGCATTCCTTTAGTCCCAAATATGGTGAAGTGTCATGTATCTGTTGGAAATATGCCCTAGAGGCAATAATAAAATGGTTATTATTATATTTCCTTGTTCATGATAATTGTCTATTGTTCATGCTATAATTGTGTTATCCGGAAATCATAATACATGTGTGAATACATAGACCACAACATGTCCCTAGTGAGCCTCTAGTTGACTAGCTCGTTGATCAATAGATGGTTACGGTTTCCTAACCATGGACATTGGATGTCATTGATAACGGGATCACATCATTAGGAGAATGATGTGATGGACAAGACCTAATCCTAAGCATAGCACAAGATCGTGTAGTTCGTCTGCTAAAGCTTTTCTAATGTCAAGTATATTTTTCCTTAGACCATAGGAGAACTTTGGGTGTGCCAAACGTCACAACGTAACTGGGTGGCTATAAAGGTACACTACGGGTATCCCCGAAAGTATCTGTTGGGTTGGCACGAATCGAGACTGGGATTTGTCACTCCGTATGACGGAGAGGTATCTCTGGGCCCACTCAGTAGGACATCATCATAATGAGCTCAGTGTGATCAAGGAGTTGATCACAGGATGATGTGTTATGGAACGAGTAAAGAGATTTGCCGTAACGAGATTGAACAAGGTATCGGTATACCGACGATCGAATCTCGGGCAAGTGCTATACCGGTAGACAAACGGGATCGTATACGGGATTGATTGAATCCTTGACATCGTGGTTCATCCGATGAGATCATCGTGGAGCATGTGGGAGCCAACATGGGTATCCAGATCCCACTGTTGGCTATTGGCCGGAGAGATGTCTCAGTCATGTCTGCATGCCTCCCGAACCCATAGGGTCTACACACTTAAGGTTCGATGACACTAGGGTTATAGGGAATAGATGTATGTGGTTACCGAATGTTGTTCGGAGTCCCGGATGAGATCCCGGACGTCACGAGGAGTTCCGGAATGGTCAAGTTTCACTCACTGGAAAGGTTTTAGAGTTTATCGGTATTGTACCGGGACCACCGAAGGGGTTCCGGGGGTCCACCGGGAGGGTCCACCTACCCCGAAGGACCTAATGGGCTGTAGTTGGGTGGGAACCAGCCCCTTAGTGGGCTGGTGCGCCCCCCAAGGGCCCAAGGCACCTAGGGTTGGAAACCCTAGGGGGCCGCTGCCCCCCCCCCCGCGGGGGCGGGCGCCCCCACCTTCCCCCGAGGGGCCGCCGCCCGCCCCCCTCTAGATGGATCTAGGGGGGCAGCCCCCTCTCTCCTTCCCCCTATAAATAGTGGGGGGTGGGAGGGCAACCGCACCCTTTCTCCTCGCGCAGCCCTACCCCTCTCCCTCCTCGTCTCCCGCAGTGCTTGGCGAAGCCCTGCTGGAGTGCCACACTCCTCCACCACCACCACGCCATCGTGCTGCTACTGGACAGAGTCTTCCCCAACCTCTCCCTCTCTCCTTGCTGGATCAAGGTGCGGGAGACGTCACCGGGCTGCACGTGTGTTGAACGCGGAGGCACCGTTGTTCGGTGCTTAGATCGGAATCAGTCGCGATCCGAATCGCTTCGTGTACGACTCCACCGACCCCGTTCTTGCAACGCTTCCGCATCGCGATCTTCAAAGGTATGAAGATGCACTCCCCTCTCGTTGCTAGTAAACTCCATAGATTGATCTTGGTGATGCGCAGAATTTTTTTAATTTCTGCAACGATCCCCAACAGTGGCATCATGAGCTAGGTCTATGCGTAGTTTCTATGCATGACTAGAACACAAATTGTTGTGGGCGTCGATTTTGCCAATTTACTTGTCGTTACTAGTCTTATCTTGATTCGGCGGCATCATGGGATGAAGCGGCCCGAACCGACCTTACACGTACGCTTATGTGAGACAGGTTCCACCGACTGACATGCACTAGTTGCATAAGGTGGCCAGTGGGTGTCTGTCTCTCCCACTTTAGTCAGATCAGATTCGATGAAAAGGGTCCTTATGAATGGTAAATAGAAATTGGCATATCACATTGTGGTTTTGGCGTAGGTAAGAAACGTTCTGCTAGAAACCTATAGCAGCCACGTAAAAATTTGCAACAACAATTAGAGGACGTCTAACTTGTTCTTGCAGCATATGTCGTGTGATGTGATATGGCCAAAAGGATGTGATGAATGATATATGTGATGTATGAGATTGATCATGTTCTTGTAATAGGAATCACGACTTGCATGTCGATGAGTATGACAACCGGCAGGAGCCATAGGAGTTGTCTTAATTTATTGTATGACCTGTGTGTCAATGAAAACACCATGTAATTACTTTACTTTATTGCTAACGGTTAGCTATAGTAGTAGAAGTAATAGTTGACGAGACAACTTCATGAAGACACGATGATGGAGATCATGGTGTCATGCCGGTGACGATGATGATCATGACGCCCCGAAGATGGAGATCAAAAGGAGCAAAATGATATTGGCCATATCATGTCACTATTTGATTGCATGTGATGTTTATCATGTTTTTACATCTTATTTGCTTAGAACGACGGTAGCATAAATAAGATGATCCCTCATTAAAATATCAAGAATTGTGTTCCCCCTAACTGTGCACCGTTGCTAAGGTCCTTTGTTCCGAAGCACCACGTGATGATCGGGTGTGATAGGTTCTAACGTTCACATACAACGGGTGTAAGCCAGATTTACACACACAATACACTTAGGTTGACTTGACGAGCCTAGCATGTACAGACATGGCCTCGGAACACGGAAGACCGAAAGGTCGAACATGAGTCGTATAGAAGATACGATCAACATGAAGATGTTCACAGATGATGACTAGTCCGTCTCACGTGATGATCGGACACGGCCTAGTTGACTCGGATCATGTATCACTTAGATGACTAGAGGGATGTCTATCTGAGTGGGAGTTCATTAAATAATTTGATTAGATGAACTTAATTATCATAAAAATAGTATAAAACTTTGCAATATGTCTTGTAGATCAAATGGCCCATGCTAATGTTGCCCTCAACTTCAACGCGTTCCTAGAGAAAACCAAGCTGAAAGACGATGGTAGCAACTACACGGACTGGGTCCGTAACATGAGGATTATCCTCATAGCTGCCAAGAAAGCATATGTCCTTGAAGCACCGCTAGGTGATGCACCTGTTTTCCCAGCAACTCAAGACGTTATGAATGCCTGGCAATCGCGTAGTGATGATTACTCCCTGGTTCAGTGCGGCATGCTTTACAGCTTAGAACCAGGGCTCCAAAAGCGTTTTGAGCAGCACGGAGCATATGAGATGTTCCAAGAGCTGAAAATGGTTTTCCAAGCTCATGCCCGGGTCGAGAGATATGAAGTCTCCGACAAGTTCTACAGTTGTAAGATGGAGGAGAATAGTTCTGTCAGCGAGCACATACTCAAAATGTCTGGGTTGCATAACCTCTTATCTCAACTGGGAGTTAATCTCCCGGATGATGCGGTCGTTGACAGAATCCTTCAGTCGCTCCCACCTAGCTACAAGAGCTTTGTGATGAACTTCAATATGCAGGGGATGGAAAAGACCATTCCTGAGGTATATTCAATGCTGAAATCAGCGGAGGTGGAGATCAAAAAGGAACCTCAAGTGTTGATGGTGAATAAAACCACTAAGTTCAAGAAAGGCAAGGGTAAGAAGAACTTCAAGAAGGATGGCAAGGGAGTTGCCGCGCCCGGTAAGCCAGTTTCCGGGAAGAAGCCAAAGCATGGACTCAAGCCTGAGACTGAGTGCTTTTATTGCAAGGGAAACGGTCACTGGAAACGGAACTGCCCCAAGTACTTAGCGGATAAGAAGGCCGGCAATACCAAAGGTATATGTGATATACATGTTATTGATGTGTACCTAACCAGCGCTCGTAGTAGCTCCTGGGTATTTGATACCAGTGCGGTTGCTCATATTTGTAACTCAAAACAGGAGCTGCGGAATAAGCGAAGACTGGAGAAGGACGAGGTGACGATGCACGTCGGGAATGGTTCCAAGGTCGATGTGATCGCCGTTGGCACGCTGTCTCTACATTTACCTATAGGATTAGTTTTAAACCTCAATAATTGTTATTTAGTACCAGCTTTAAGCATGAACATTGTATCTGGATCTTGTTTAATGCGAGATGGCTACTCATTTAAATCTGAGAATAATGGTTGTTCTATTTATATGAGAGATATGTTTTATGGTCATGCCCCGCTGGTCAATGGTTTATTCTTATTGAATCTCGAACGTGATGCTACACATATTCATAGTGTGAATGCCAAAAGATGTAAGGTTGATAATGATAGTCCCACATACTTGTGGCACTGCCGCCTTGGTTACATTGGTGTCAAACGCATGAAGAAACTTCATGCAGATGGACTTTTGGAGTCTCTTTATTATGAATCATTTGACACGTGCGAACCATGCCTCATGGGCAAAATGACCAAGACTCCGTTCACCGGAACAATGGAGCGAGCAACCAACTTATTGGAAATCGTACATACTGATGTGTGCGGTCCAATGAGCGTCGAGGCTCGCGGTGGTTATCGTTATGTTCTCACTCTCACAGATGACTTAAGTAGATATGGGTATGTCTACTTAATGAAACACAAGTCTGAGACCTTTGAAAAGTTCAAGGAATTTCAGAGTGAGGTTGAGAATCAACGTGACAGGAAAATCAAGTTCTTACGATCAGATCGTGGGGGAGAATATTTGAGTCACGAATTTGGCACGCACTTAAGGAAATGTGGAATTGTTTCACAACTCACGCCGCCTGGTACATCTCAGCGTAATGGTGTGTCCGAACGTCGAAATCGCACTCTATTGGATATAGTGCGATCCATGATGTCTCTTACCGACCTACCGCTATCATTTTGGGGTTATGCTTTAGAGACTGCCGCATTCACTTTAAATAGGGCTCCGTCGAAATCCGTTGAGACGACACCGTATGAATTATTGTTTGGGAAGAAACCTAAGCTGTCATTTCTGAAAGTTTGGGGATGCGATGCTTATGTCAAGAAACTTCAACCTGAAAAGCTCGAACCCAAATCGGAAAAATGCGTCTTCATAGGATACCCTAAGGAAACTATTGGGTATACCTTCTACCTTAGATCCGAAGGCAAGATCTTTGTTGCCAATAATGGATCCTTTCTAGAGAAAGAGTTTCTCTCGAAAGAAGTAAGTGGGAGGAAAGTAGAACTTGATGAAGTATTGCCTCTTGAACCGAAGAGTAGCGCAGCTCAAGAAAATGTTTATGTGGTGCCTGCACCGACTAGAGAGGAAGTTAATGATGATGATCATGAAACTTCAGATCAAGTTGCTACTGAACTTCATAGGTCCACAAGGACACGTTCCACACCAGAGTGGTACGGCAACCCTGTCCTGGAAATCATGTTGTTAGACAATGGTGAACCTTCGAACTATGAAGAAGCGATGGCGGGCCCGGATTCTGACAAATGGCTTGAAGCCATGAAATCCGAGATAGGATCCATGTATGAAAACGAAGTATGGACATTGACTGACTTGCCCGATGATCAGCAAGCCATAGAAAATAAATGGATCTATAAGAAGAAGATAGACGCGGATGGTAATGTAACCATCTATAAGGCTCGGCTTGTCTCTAAGGGTTATCGACAAGTTCAAGGGGTTGACTACGATGAGACCTTCTCACCCGTAGCGAAGCTGAAGTCTGTCTGAATCATGTTAGCAATTGCCGCATTCTATGATTTTGAGATATGGCAAATGGACGTCAAAACGGCATTCCTTAATGGTTTCCTTAAGGAAGAATTGTATATGATGCAGCCGGAAGGTTTTGTCGATCCTAAGAATGCTGACAAGGTATGCAAGCTCCAATGCTCGATCTATGGGCTAGTGCAAGCATCTCGGAGTTGGAACATTCGTTTTGATGAGATGATCAAAGCATTTGGGTTTACGCAGATTTATGGAAAAGCCTGTGTTTACAAGAAAGTGAGTGGGAGCTCTATAGCATTTCTCATATTATATGTGGATGACATACTATTGATGGGAAATGATATAGAACTCTTGGAAAGCATAAAGGCCTACTTGAATAAGTGTTTTTCAATGAAGGACCTTGGAGAAGTTGCTTACATATTAGGCATCAAACCTTGGAGAAGTTGCTTACATATTAGGCATCAAGATCTATAGAGATAGATTGAGACGCCTCATTGGTCTTTCACAAAGCACGTACCTTGACAAGATATTGAAGAAGTTCAATATGGATCAGTCCAAGAAGGGGTTCTTACCTGTATTGCAAGGTGTGAGATTGAGCATGGCTCAATGCCCGACCACGGTAGAAGATAGAGAAACGATGAGTGTCATCCCCTATGCCTCGGCCATAGGGTCTATTATGTATGCCATGCTGTGTACCAGACCTGATGTAAACCTTGCCGTAAGTTTGGTAGGAAGGTACCAAAGTAATCCCGGCATGGAACACTGGACAGCAGTCAAGAATATCCTGAAGTACCTGAAAAGGACTAAGGATATGTTTCTCGTTTATGGAGGTGACGAAGAGCTCGTCGTAAAGGGTTACGTCGATGCTAGTTTCGACACAAATCTAGATGACTCCAAGTCACAAACCAGATACGTGTATATTTTGAATGGTGGGGCAGTCAGCTGGTGCAGTTGCAAGCAAAGCGTAGTGGCGGGATCTACATGTGAAGCGGAGTACATGGCAGCCTCAGAGGTAGCACATGAAGCAATCTGGATGAAGGAGTTCATTACCGACCTAGGAGTTATTCCCAATGCGTCGGGCCCGATGACTCTCTTCTGTGACAACACTGGAGCTATTGCCCTTGCCAAGGAGCCCGGGTTTCATAACAAGACCAGGCATATCAAGCGTCGCTTCAACTCCATTCGTGAAAATGTTCAAGATGGAGACGTAGATATTTCTGAAGTGCATACGGACCTGAATGTCGCAGATCCATTGACTAAACCTCTTCCACGTGCAAAACATGATCAACACCAGAACTCTATGAGTGTTCGATTCATCACAATGTAACTAGGTTATTGACTCTAGTTCAAGTGGGAGACTGTTGGAAATATGCCCTAGAGGCAATAATAAAATGGTTATTATTATATTTCCTTGTTCATGATAATTGTCTATTGTTCATGCTATAATTGTGTTATCCGGAAATCGTAATACATGTGTGAATACATAGACCACAACATGTCCCTAGTGAGCCTCTAGTTGACTAGCTCGTTGATCAATAGATGGTTACGGTTTCCTAACCATGGACATTGGATGTCATTGGTAACGGATCACATCATTAGGAGAATGATGTGATGGACAAGACCCAATCCTAAGCATAGCACAAGATCCTGTAGTTCGTCTGCTAAAGCTTTTCTAATGTCAAGTATCTTTTTCCTTAGACCATGAGATTGTGCAACTCCCAGATACCGTAGGAGTACTTTGGGTGTGCCAAACGTCACAACGTAACTGGGTGGCTATAAAGGTACACTGCGGGTATCCCCGAAAGTATCTGTTGGGTTGGCACGAATCGAGACTGGGATTTGTCACTCCGTATGACGGAGAGGTATCTCTGGGCCCACTCAGTAGGACATCATCATAATGAGCTCAGTGTGATCAAGGAGTTGATCACAGGATGATGTGTTACAGAACGAGTAAAGAGATTTGCCGTAACGATATTGAACAAGGTATCGGTATACCGACGATTGAATCTCGGGCAAGTGCTATACCGGTAGACAAAGGGAATCGTATACGGGATTGATTGAATCCTTGACATCGTGGTTCATCTGATGAGATCATCGTGGAGCATGTGGGAGCCAACATGGGTATCCAGATCCCGCTGTTGGCTATTGGCGGGAGAGATGTCTCAGTCATGTCTGCATGCCTCCCGAACCCGTAGGGTCTGCACACTTAAGGTTCAATGACGCTAGGGTTATAGGGAATAGATGTAGGTGGTTACCGAATGTTGTTCGGAGTCCCGGATGAGATCCCAGACGTCACGACGAGTTCCGGAATGGTCCGGAGGTAAATATTTATATATGGGAAGTCCAGTTTCAGTCACCGGAAAGGTTTCGGGGTTTATCGGTATTGTACCGGGACCACCGAAGGGGTTCTGGGGGTCCACCGGGAGGGTCCACCTGCCCCGAAGGACCTAATGGGATGTAGTTGGGTGGGAACCAGCCCCTTAGTGGGCTTGTGCACCCCCCCAAGGGCCCAAGGCTCCTAGGGTTGGAAACCCTAGGGGGCCGCTGCCCCCCCCCCACGGGGTGGGCGCCCCCCTAGTTGGAAACCCTAAGGGGGCCGCTGCCCCGCCCCCCTCTAGATGGATCTACGGGGGGCTCTCCCCTTCCCCCTATAAATAGTGGGGGGTGGGAGGGCAACCGCACCCTTTCTCCTGGCGCAACCCTACCCCTCTCCCTCCTCGTCTCTCGCAGTGCTTGGCGAAGCCCTGCTGGAGTGCCACGCTCCTCCACCACCACCATGCCGTCTTGCTGCTGCTGGACAGAGTCTTACCCAACCTCTCTATCTCTCCTTGCTGGATCAAGGCACGGGAGACATCACCGGGCTGCACATGTGTTGAACGCGGAGGCACCGTTGTTCGATGCTTAGATGGAATCGGCCGCGATCTGAATCGCTTCGTGTATGACTCCACCGACCGTGTTCTTGCAATGCTTCCGCATCGCGATCTTTAAAGGTATGAATATGCACTCCCCTCTCGTTGCTAGTAAACTCCATAGATTGATCTTGGTGATGCGTAGAAATTTTTTAATTTCTGCAACGATCCCCAACAGTATCGACATTCACATGACACCACTAAGGGAATCTCAACATACATACTATCAAAATATCGAACACATATCAAGTTCACATGATTACTTGCAACATGATTTCTCCCATGACCTCAAGAACAAAAGTAACTACTCACAAGTGATAAACATGCTCAAGATCAGAGGGGTATTAAATAGCATAATGGATCTAAACATATAATCTTCCACCATATAAACCATATAGTAATCAACTACAAGATGTAATCAACACTACTAGTCACCCACAAGCACCAATCTATAGTTTCGGTGACAAGATTGAACACAAGAGATCAACTAGGGTTTGAGATGAGATGGTGTTATTGAAGATGTTGATGGAGATTTCCCTCCCCAAGATGGTAGAGTTGTTGGTGATGATGATGACGATGATTTCCCCCTCCGGGAGGGAAGTTCCCCCGATGGAATTGCTCCGCCGGAGGGCAAAAGTGCTCCTGCCCAAGTTCCACCTTGAGGCGGCGACGCTCCATCCCGAAATTCCTCTCCTTATTTTTTTATAGGTCAAAATGACTAATATATCAGAAGATGGGCACCGGAGGTGGGCCTGTGTGAGCACAACCCACCAGGGCGTGCCTGGGCTCCCTAGCGCCCCCAGGTGGGTTGTGCCCACCTGGTGGGCTCTCTCTGGTACTTATTTGCTCCAATATTCTTCATATATTCCACAAAAATTATCCGTAAAGTTTCAGCTTGTTTGGAGTTGTGCAGAATAGCTAGCATGATGTAGCTTTTCCAGGTCCAGATTTCCAGCTGCCGGAATTCTCCCTCTTTGTGTGTACCTTGCAAATTATGAGAGAAAAGGCATTAGAATTACTCCAAAAAACATTATTATGCATAAAAACAACATAAACAATAGTAGAAAAAACATGATGCAAAATGGACTTATCAACTCCCCCAAGAATAGACCTCGCTTGTCCTCAAGCGAAATCGAAATCGAAAATCATGTTGTGACGCCCCCGATTCAATCGTACACTAATCATACATGCAAATGTGTACGATCAAGATCAGGGACTCATGGGAAGATATCACAACACAACTCTAGACACAAATTCAAATAATACAAGCTTCATATTACAAGCCAGGGGCCTCGAGGGCTAGAATACATAGCTTGATACACAAGAGTCGGCGGAAGCAACAATACCTGAGTACAAACATAAGTTGAACAAGTTTTTCCTTAAGAACGCTAGCACAAACATCAATGATCGAAGAGGCAAGGCCTCCTGCATGGGACCTCCTAACTAATCCTGGTCTTCGGTGGTCTCCACGTAGTAGTAGGCACCCTCCGGGGTAGTAGTATCCGTCGGTGATGGCATCTGGCTCCTGGGCACCACTAACTGGTTGCAACAACCGGAAAGAAGGAAGAAGGAGAAAAAGGGGTAGCAAAGCAACCGTGAGTACTCATCCAAAGTACTCGCAAGCATCAGATCTATACTAAGTATACATTGGTATCAAAGGAAGGTATGTATCTATGGACTGAACTACAGAATGCCAGAATAGAGGGGAAGGCCTAGCCTATCAAAGACTAGCATCTTCAAGCAGCTCCAAGCATCTTGTAGCATGTAGAAGAGTAAAGAATAGCAGTTTATATTTAACAAACATGTTGTAACATTAACGCCCAGAGATCCTTCCTCGACTCCCTGCGAGAAAGCAATCCCAGAGCCACATATCTCAAGTATCCATTTCTAGTTGTAAAAGATTAGGATATAAGTCTGAACATCCGTTACCGTGGACACGGCTATTAATAGATAATCTTCCCTGCAGGGGTGCACCACGTTTTCCAACACACTTGATTACTCTGGCCGAACACACTTTTCTGGGTCAATGCCCGGCCTCATAAGATCAACACGTCGTAGCCCTACCTAGGCTCAGCAGAGAGGTCCCCGCCAGTCTACATCCTAAGCACTCCGGGGTCTGGGCTTATCGCCCATTGCACTCTGGGTCATTGCGAGCAGGGCGGGTCCAGGCTCCACCTCTACATGGATGGTGTCGGCCCAGCCGTGCCGCAATGCTAAACTGGACGTCTAAGAAAGCTTCGGCTGATACTACGTCGTCGAGGCCCATAACTATTCTCGCATGGTGGTTAGTGTGTAAAGGCCAAAGGCCAACTCAGAACAAATACCCAAACCATAGTGTATTATTAGCTTGCCGAGACGATCAGAGACTCATGATCCATGTGACCCCGTCGCCCCATCTTGTGGACTTACGGCCAGGGCCCAGAATCCCCGGTCGTGACACATAATTATCTTGCGGGTGCTCTCCGGGCCCGCCCGCCTTTCACAAAGGTCTCAAGTAAAGTCGAGGTAACCGTGTGTCCAAACATCAAGGGGAAACCCGAGGAATCACCCTCGATGGATTCCACTCATTGTAATCATCAAGGTGAACCTAGGAGGAACCACCCTCGAGGTTCACACTTGAGGGGTTGCACGATAGAGTCGTATCGGAAGTGGTTAAGGAGGAATCACCCTCGATAACCATGACCGAATAGCTACAGTACAGAGTTATCATCAGGAGTGTGTTATGAGGTATCACCCTCGGCACTCGATAGTATCTCGGCAGAGTCGAGCAACAGAGGGGGTGTGATGTGCTGTGAGGTGTCGGGCTATGGTCGTCGATCATGTTGATCAAGTCGTCGATGATGAAGCAGGGGCAACAAGGACAAGGTAGGGGTCACTGATGGATCACTAACCAACCTATACTAAGCAGTTTAGGATAATCAGTTAAGGTACAATGAGCAGGTTACAAAAGCAGGCTATGCATCAGAATAGGAGCTATCAATTATAGTAGCAGAATCTAATCCAAGCATGAGAGAATAGAATGGGTGATATCGGGATGATCAAAGGGGGGGCTTGCCTGGAAGCTCCGCTGAAAGGGAAGAAAGGTCGTCGGTGACGTAGTCGATCACAGTGGCAACAGCAACGGTCTCGGGGTCTACCAGAGAGAAGGGGGCAGAAACAGTAAATACAAAGCACACACATGCATGCCATGACAATAAGCGGTGCTTGGGGTGTTCTAGCGCAGCACTACATGCTACCGGCGAAGGGGGAAACATCCGGAATAGTTTTCCCGGAGTTAGGCATTTTTGGACAGACGAACCGGAGGGGGAAGGTTGCATGTTCGCTATGCTAGGGACGTGTGACAGATGAATGGACCGCGTATTCAGACTCGTCTTGTCGTTCTGAGCAACTTTCATGTATAAAACCTTTTCATCTGAGTTACGGTTTACTTTTTATGATTTTTCAAATTTTAATAATATTCTAAAATTGTTATTAATTCGAAATAAAAGGTGAAATGATATATGCACCCAGCAGAGTGCACACAGTAGGGCCACCAGAGGCTAACAGTGGGCCCCATTGACCAGGTCAACTGGACAGTGGACAAGCATGTCAGTTTCTGTTAGTGCTAACTAATTAACTAATTAGGTAATTAGACTAATTATGTTTAAATTAATTAAGTTAATTAATTTAACTTTTCTTTTTTTAAAGGGGTTGGGCCCCACTTGTAAGTGGCCCGGGGGTTTAGCGGGCGTGCGGGTGCAGCGGGCTAACAGGGCAGGGGCGGTCGAGGTCGTGGCCGTTCTGGATGCGGGGGCGCCGGTGCGGCACGGCCAGGGGGAGCGGCCGGTGGCCCCGGCCGTCCAGAGCAGGCACAGCGGGGAGGAGGGGACTAGGCGGCGCCTGCAGCGGTCGGCGGCAGGGCCGGCGAGTGGTGGCCGGCGCGGGCGTGAGCAGCGCTGGGCGCGGCGGTGCATGGGGAGCAGCGGGGCGGCAGCGGCGCAGGAGGGCGGTGGCTTGGTAGATGCGATCGGGCGGAGCTCGCGCGCGCAGCGGCAGAGCAGCAGCACCTGGCAAGAGCAGCAGCAGAGCCAAGCGGCAGTAGAAGGGCGGCTACGCGCGGGCGGGAGTGCGGCTGTGCGCGCCAGAGTGCAGGCGGCGTAGGACAGAAGCGGAACGTGCACGGGGCCCCGGTGGGCGCGGCCACGGGCACGTGACGGCACGGTGGCCGGTGCAGTAGGAGCGGGGAGGCCGCGCTGGAGCAGGGGGTTCGCGAGCAGCCGGGGTCGGGCGCGAGCGCAAGGTGGGCGCGATCGTGGTGGTCGCGGTCAGCGAGCGGTACGGGTCCCGCGGGGATTCGAGGGGAGCAGAGACCAGTGGCAATAGCAGTTTAGCAGAAGCAGCGGCGGCAGTTGCTCGCAGGGCTGTGTTCGCGCGTGGGCAGCAGCACGCGGTGCACGAGACCGCGGCTAGGGCGCGATAGCGGGCGTAGTGAGCAGAGCTCTCCGGCGAGGCAGCGACTACGGCAGGGGAGAAAGGAAGAGGAAAGAAGGACGGGCTCACCGAGAGCCATAGGGAGGTGGCAGCGGGCTCAAGGGGGGGTCGGGGTGGCCGGAGATGACGATGAGGGCGTCGACATCCGTGGAGGGAGACGGCTCGAGGAGGCTTGACAAGGCCGTTGGGGAGGAGCTCGGGGACGACAAGGCGACCACGGCGAGGACGAACGGCGACAGGCTACGTCGTCGGGCGCGAGGGGGATTCCCCGATCCAGATCAAGTAAAAGGGGGCAAGTGATTTGGGGTGGGTTCGGGGGAACGAGGGGGGATGCCGAGAGTAGATGTAGGATGGACCGGCGTCGGGATGGCCGGCACGGCAACGGGCACTAACGGACGATGGCTGCCACGCCCCCTCCTGTGAACAGGAGGATGAAGGGGGGTGCAGGTGGGCCAGCCTGTTGCCTTAGTGGGCCAAAACCTGGGGGCAGGCTGGTTATTTTGTTTAGTTTTATTTTTTTGTTTATTTACTTTTTATCATTTACCTTTTATTGTTTTATTTAATTCCCACATCATTTTAGTTTAATAAAAATATGAGACCCCTCCTAAAATAGTGTTTTAGTTTAACCCTGTGCCACAAAAAGTTCTACTCCTAAATAAAATAGTTTGCTACTTTATAATTTAGAAAAGGCATTATATTAATTGTTAAAGCCACTGCGTAATTAATTTTGTGTGTTTAAACCTTTTATAAAAATGTGGCACCAACAATATTTATGAATTATTTGCCAGAGTTTGCACATTTTAGTTTTGACATTTGAAAACTTTTAATTTTAACTTTGTTTTAAATTTGAATTTGAACCGACTTTGAATCAACGCGAGTTTAACAACAATAATCATGATGATGTGGCGTCATTAGCAGGGAATTACTATAGCTTAATTATCTGGGCGTCACAATTCTCCTCTACAAGAAATCTCTTCTCGAGATTTAAGGGGTGGAGTAAGGGGAAAAGACTCGGGAAGGACGGAGCTCAACACAAGATAGGTACGTGGGTACCATCTCAGTGAACGTGGCATAGAGGCACCTCTCGAGTTGTGATTCAAGAAAGTCATCAAGAGCAAGGTAAGGAGGTGCAATAAGAAGCTTCAACCAGGTAGGTAATCGTTCATTGCCTGAAATAGAGGGTGAAAGGGGTTCAGAGCAACAGGAATAAGTGTTGCGTGGGATACCAGAACAGATCACAAGGAAGGTGGCTCGTGAATTACATATGAAGCCAAGCGCGAGGCATAACTTTGAAAACAGGGATGTATAGAAGAGTCAGGTTTCGATCTTGTGGAGCTGTGGGTTATGGGCCCACCATGTGGGTTAAAGGCAGGAAGGGTGCTAACATTTTGCACGGTCATGATAGCAAGGCAGATCAGAGGACAACCTGTCAGTTATGTTGGCAACAACATTGGTACCAAGGGCGAGGGATGAAGAGAACCATTTTCCTGCTCGTTAAGACAAGGCGGACCAATAGGCAAGGTTCTCATCCATCGGTGGCTACCGGAATGTCATCAACAATAGTAACAAGGTCTTACTGATAGAGCTTGTACACCGAGGTGTTTACATAAGCAAGGAATTATCACTACTCAGATATGTTAGGTTACAAGAAAGGTTAAAGAAAACAATGGAAAGGAAAGTGTAGATTCGAATAAGTTATTGGTGTTCTCGAGTGTCTAACGACTCAGAACCCGTGGAAACTTGGAATCGGCGAGAAATAATAGTTGATGAAGAACTCATAAGAAGTTATGTAGTTCTGTGATATTCTCGAGATACCAGATGGTAATACTCGAAGGTAGAACATGATAGAGGTTGGACAGGTGAAAAGATCTGCAGAAGACGAGTACTTTAACTTGTCCGAGAAATTGGATCAAAGAAGAACAATATGGTCGGAACCACGGTTGCAAAGGACCAAATATAGATACCATATGAACTTATCACAAGGGGATTAATATTTTTACAAGAATCTTCAATGATAAGTTCCACATCGGGTCCATGGGCATGAACACAAAGGTTCAAGGTCGACTCCCACTTCTCTAATGCACAACTTTCCATTCACTTCCCACATTCGAAGAAGTTGTATAGTTGAAATTTCACCTGAAGGAAAGTCACTAGATTATAACCCGCATAACTTTCGAGGACACACGGATTAGGGAAGACATAGGTTCAACCCATCGGGGCATCTTAGGAACATATACCACAAACTTCACGAGTAAATAACTCAAGCCCGGAAGTAGAGTATGGTTGGCAAGAGCGGGGATACAATTTACCAAAGGCATTATGTATCCGAGGAAGGGCTCACAAGGTTAGTGAATATGAAGGAAGCTCTCGGATAAAACTCAACAAAGGATCTGGTGGTTCACAAGGGATCTGATGTGAGCATTGGTACTCAACCAGAAGAAGAAAGAATGCAAGCATACCATATTATAGAAACAACTGACTAATTCAAAGTTTGAATGCAAAGGGAATTATGATTTCCAAAATGGGGGATTAGAAAAAGAGGCTCTGATCAACGACAATTAAGTAGATTAGACATAGATCGACAATCAATCAAGGTCTGATTTGTCGAACACCAGCTCATGTCCGGGGTGACGTTTGAGCCGAAGGGAAGAATTCTAATTGTGATTGATGATTGCAAGCATTCACAAATGTATCGGATCAAATGCTCAAAATTTTGATGACAAAGGATGCTAATGAACTTTGGTAGACATATGGAAGTAACCATAATGTAAGCAGGTAAGGAGGAATAAGAGCAATAGGCTACTGAGTATTTTCGAAAGATCAAATAGTATTCATGGCATCTTGTAATAACAAGAGCATCTGGGGATGAAGGTATGAACGATAAATGTAGGTAGTCACTCATAAGGATTTATCAGTGGTAGGGATCGCAGCGACGAAGGGCACAAGGGTCTCGGGAAAACATCGGAGAGTATCTTTGAAATCTTCTGGTGAAGCGGGCCATCATCTGGAATGAAGGGGCTCTCCGGGAGAAAGTATTTATGAGAACCTAGAGTTAGAGTTACCAAAATAATTTAACCCGAATAGAAGAGAGATCAGAATCCCAGAGTATAGACGAGGAGTAAAAGATCCTAATACCACCCAATGGCGACGTGGGCCCGTAAGCCACACAACCATGTTAGTAAACCATTTTTTAAAAGACTAGACTCAACTTCGGCCAAGGAGTAGGAAAGGGGGGTTCCTACAGGTAGTCGGCTCTGATACCAACTTGTGACGCCCCCGATTCAAACATACACTAATCATACACGCAAATGTGTACGATCAAGATTAGGGACTCACGGGAAGATATCACAACACAACTCTAGACACAAATTCAAATAATAGAAGCTTCATATTACAAGACAGGGGCCTCGAGGGATCGAATACATAGCTCGATACACAAGAGTCAGCGGAAGAAACAATAGCTGAGTACAGACATAAGTTAAACAAGTTTTGCCTTAAGAAGGCTAGCATAAACATCAACGATCGAAGAGGCAAGGCCTCCTGCCTGGGACCTCCTAACTACTCCTGGTCTTCGGCGGTCTCCACGTAGTAGTAGGCACCCTCCGGGGTAGTAGTATCCGTCGGCGGTGGCATCTGGCTCCTAGGCGCCACTAACTGGTTGCAACAACCGAAAAGAAGGAAGAAGGGGAAAAGGGGGTAGCAAAGCAACCGTGAGTACTCATCCAAAGTACCCCCAAGCATCAGATCTATACTAAGTATGCATTGGTATCAAAGTAAGGTATGTATCTGTGGACTGAACTACAGAATGCCAGAATAGAGGGGAACGCCTAGCCTATCGCAGACTAGCATCTTCAAGCAGCTCCAAGCATCTTGCAACATGTAGAAGAGTAAAGAATAGCAGTTTATATTTAACAAACATGTAAACGCCCAGAGATCCTTCCTCGACTCCCTGCGAGAAAGCAATCCCGGAGCCACATATCTCAAGTATCCATTTCTAGTTGTAAAAGATTAGGATATAAGTCTGAACATCTGTTACCGTGGACACGGCTATTAATAGATAATCTTCCCTGCAGGGGTGCACCACATTTTCCAACACGCTTGATTACTCTGTCCGGACACACTTTTCTGGGTCAATGCCCGACCTCAAAAGATCAACACGTCATAGCCCTACCTAGGCTCAGCAGATAGGTCCCCGCCGGTCTACATCCTAAGCACTCTGGGGTCTGGGCCCATCGCCCGTTGCACTCCGGGGCGTTGCGAGCAAGGCGGGTCCAGGCTCCACCTCTACATGGATGGTGCCGGCCCAGCCGTGCCACAATGCTGAACTGGACGTATGACAAAGCTTCGGCTGATACTACGTCATCGAAGCCCATAACTATTCTCGCATGGTGGTTAGTGTGTAAAGGCCAAAGGCCAACTCAGAACAAATACCCAAACCATAGTGTATTATTAGCTTGCGGAGACAAGCAGAGACTCACGATCGATGTGACCCCGTCGCCCCATCTTGTGGACTTATGGCAAGGGCCCAGAATGCCCGGCCGTGCCACATAATTATCTTGCGGGTGCTCTCTGGGCCCGACCAACCTTCACAAAGGTCTCAAGTAAAGTAGAGGTAACCATGTGTCCAAGCATCAAGGGGGAAAACCCGAGGAATCACCCTCGGTGGATTCCACTCGATATAATCATCAAGGTGAACCTAGGAGGAACCACCCTTGAGGTTCACACTTGAGGGGTTGCACGACAGAGTCATATCGAAAGTGGTTAAGGAAGAATCACCCTTGATAACCATGACCGAGTAGCTACACTACAAAGTTATCATCAGGAGTGCGTTATGAGGTATCACCCTCAGCACTCGATAGTATCTCGGCAGAGTCGAGCAACAGAGGGAGTGTGATGTGCTGTGAGGTGTCGGGCTCTGGTCGTCGATCACGTTGATCGAGTCATTGATGATGAAGCAGGGGCAACAAGGACAAGGTGGGGGTCACTAATAGATCACTAACCAACCTATACTAAGCAGTTTAGGATAAGCAGGTAAGGTACAATGAGCAGGTTACAAAAGCAGGCTATGCATCAGAATAGGAGCAATCAATTACAGTAGCAAAATCTAATACAAGCATGAGAGAATAGAATGGGCAATACCAGGATGATCAAAGGAGGGGCTTTCCTGGAAGCTCCGCTGAAAGGGAAGAAGGGTTGTCGGTGACGTAGTCGATCACAGTGGCATCAACAACGGTCTCGGGGTCTACCGGAGAGAAGAGGGGGGAGAAACAGTAAATACAAAGCACACAGATGCATGACATGACAATAAGCGGTGCTAGGGATGTTCTAACGTGGCACTACACGCTACCGGTGAAGGGGGAAACATTCGGGAAAGTTTTCCCGGGCTTAGGCATTTTCGGACAAACGAACCGGAGCAGGAAGGTTGCATGTTCGCTATGCTAGGGACGTGTGACAAATGAATGGACCACATATTCGGATTCGTCTCGTCGATCTGAGCAACTTTCATGTATAAAACTTCTTCATCCGAGATACAGTTTTTTATGATTTTTCAAATTTTAATAATATTCTAAAATTATTATTATTTTGAAATAAAAGGTGAAATGATATGTGCACCCAGTAGAATGCACACAGCGGGACCACCAGAGGCTGACAGTGGGCCCCGTTGACCTGGTCAACTGAACAGTGGACCCACATGTCAATTTATGTTAGTGCTAACTAATTAACTAATTAGGTAATTAGACTAATTATGTTTAAATTAATTAAGTTAATTAATTGATTTAACTTTTCTTTTTTAAAAAGGGGTTGGGCCCCACTTGTAAGTGGCCCGGGGGTTTAGCGGGCGTGCAGGTGCAGCGGGCTAACGGGGCGGGCGCGGTCGAGGTCGTGGCCGTTCTGGATGCAGGGGCACCGGCGCGGCGCGGCCGGCGGCCCCGACTGACCGGAGCAGGTGCGGCGGGGAGGAGGGGACTAGGTGGCGCCGGCAACGGTCGGCGGCAGCGCCGACGAGCGGTGGTCGGCGCGGGCGTGAGCAGCGCTGGGCACGGCGGTGCGCGGGGAGCGGCGGGGCGGCTGCAGCACAGACGGGCGGCGGCTCGGCAGGTGCGGCCAGGCGGAGCTTGCACGCGCAATGGCAGAGCAGCAGCACCTGGCAAGAGCAGCAACATAGCCAATCGGCAGCAGGAGGGCGGCCACGCACAGGTAGGAGCGCGTTTATGCGCGGCGGTGTGGTGGCCGGAGCAGCAGGAGCAGGGAGGCCGCGCTGGGGCAGGGGGTTTGTGAGGCAGCCGGGGTCGGGCGCGAGCGCAAGGTGGGTGCGGTAGCGTTCAGCGAGCGGTGAGGGTCCCGCCGGGATTCGAGGGGAGCAGAGACCAGCGGCAACAACAGTTTAGCAGAAGCAGCGGCAGCAGTTGCTCACGGGGCTGCGTTCATGCGCGGGTAGCAGCATGCGGTGCACGAGACCGCGGCCAGGGGCGACAGTGGGTGCGGTGAGCAGAGCCCTCCGGCGAGGCGGCGACTACGGCGCGGGAGAAAGGAAGAGGAAAGAAGGACGGGCTCACCGAGAGCAGTTGGCAGGTGGCAGCGGGCTCGAGGGGGGTTGGGGTGGCTGGAGACGACGACGAGGGCGTCGGCGTCTGAGGAGGGAGACGGCTCGGGGTGGCTTGACGAGGCCGTTCGGGAGGAGTTCGGGGACGACAAGGCGACCATGACGATGACGAACGGCGTCGGGCCAGGGCATCCGGCGCGAGGGGGGTTCCTCGATCTAGATGGAGAAAAAGGGGGGAAGTGATTTGGGGTAGCTAGGGTTCAGGGGAATGAGGGGGGCGCTGGGAGTAGATGTAGGAGGGATCGACGCCAGGATGGCTGCCATGGCAACGGGCAGCAACGGTCGATGGCTGCCACGCCCCCTCCTGTGAACAGGAGGGTGAAGGGGGGGTGCAGGTGGGCCGGCATGTTGCCTTAGTGGGCCAAAACCCGGGAGGAGGCCGGTTGTTTTGCTTAGTTTTATCTTTTTTGTTTATTTACTTTTTATCATTTACCTTTTACTGTTTTATTTAATTCTCACATCATTCTAATTTAATAAAAATATGAGACCCCACCTAAAATAGTGTTTTACTTTAACCCTCTGCCCCAAAATGTTCGACTCCCAAATGTGACACCCCAAAATTTTGGCCTTGTTTTATTAAATTAAAATTTTTGCCAGGAATTAAAACTTTGATTTTTTGACTCCCTTTTGATTTTTTTAAACATTTCCTTTCATATTATCATTGAGTTGTTCCCTAAAATGAAAACCTTTCAAATATGTTATTGGACTTGTTTAACCTCTCAAGAAAAACTTTTCTTTTATCAGTATAACTAATTACCTAATTAATTTGCTTGATCTTTATTTTCTTGAAAAATGGTTTTCCAAGGTTATATGGCCAAAATTGAACTACAACCATTTGATAAATTCACCTAAAATTCTAACCAAAATTTGGAGATGTCATGTGATGTTTTTAAATCACTTTTATACAAAAATATCTTTTATTCATGTAATATGTTGAGCCCTGCATCAATTTTTCTTCTCTGGTCCAGAGTGTAATTTTGCACTACAACCCATTTAAATATTTCTTTCTGGCCTCCACCAAAATTATGGGATGTTGGTAGTAGCATATGATTCAACATTATGCAAAAACCTAGTGCTGTTCTTTGAAAATTTTGAGTGAATCAACCTCTTTTCCATTCTGGTCCAGCCTTGTGATTTCTACTGCAACCCTATTTATTTTTGCTCCAGTAACCTTGTGCCTTCTCCTACTTGTAGACAGCCCTACCAAACCCCTAAGTCCAGGAGCATGCACCCATTGGCATATTTTTGGTTCATGAAATAATGCCATTCACATCCTGTCCAGATTTGAAGTTCTGCAAAACTTGCACTATCAAGTTTGTGCTTTCCACCAACTAACCTCACCACCCTCTTGTGCATCCAAGGAGACCTTGATCTGGAGATTTTGGCCACCCCAAGTATTGCCTAGATGCCCTTGGCATTTTGACAAACACCCTGTGTGCATAGCCAGATTTGGCATGGATTCAAGTTTACATTGTGAACTTGGCCACCTGACCTAACCACCATGTCCATTCACCCTCTAACTAACCCTAACCTAGCCCTGTTTCTTCCCAGCCTCAACCGCGACCTCTAGCATGCTTTAGCATTTCGTCGAGCACGTTCAGTGCATGCTCTGGCCGCGAGCAGAGCGCGCGTTTTGCACGTGCCGCGCCCGAGTCGCCACATCGTGCCCCTAGTTTTTCCCGCACCAGAGAGCCGCGCCACGCACTCTCCCTCTCACCGCAACACGCCAAGCAGGCCCTGGTGCCCTGCAGCACCGCCGTCAGAGCCGCTTGGCGGCATGCCCGCGGCCGCATCCGCCACCGCCATGGGCAGCGCCGCCCAAGCCACCCCGGCTCGCCACCTGCCCCTGGGAGCCGCATGAGCTTATCTCCTCGCTCGTCGGCTAGCTCTCGTCGCCTCCACGTCGCCCTGCAAGCTACAGAGAGGCGGTTCGCCGGCATCCTCATCCACCGCCGCGGAACCGACCTCGTCGCGCTATAAAAGGAGGTCCCCGAACTCCCCCGAGCATGCAGGCAACCTCAGGCCACCCCAATGGCGCTCCCCTAGCTCGCATTCGACCCGGGGAGGCCTCCTTCCTCATCTCCGGCAACCGCAGCCGCCGCCATTGCCCCAGCCTTTCCAACGCCACCAGGGCCTCCCCCTCTCCGTTCTCTTCACCAAGAGCTTCCTCTTACTCCTGTGAACCAGTTCCCCTGCTCGATTTTGATCAGGGCTCACCGCGGGAGAAAAATCACCTTGCCCGACGGCCTCCGTCCGCCGCGAAGCTCGCCGCCGGCAGCTCCGTCCACCCCCGAGACCATAACGACTACCGGAGTGGCCGCCTCGATCCCCTGAGCCCACAGGTGACCTCCGTTTCCCGAACGGTGCAGCCGTTCGCCGGCGAGCATCGCCGGAGTTCCGCCTCCTCTCGGGGCAAAGGAAGAGGAGGGAAGTCAACTAGTCAAACCTGACCAATGGGTCCCCCGGCCCCACTGTCGGTGACTCACGCGCCAGCCACGCTGGATAAGTGGAGGCGTAAAGGCTCAAGTACGTCTTCTCTGTGCGGAAGCGTAATCCCGTTCGAAGCGTTTTCTTTTCTGTTTTATTTAAATAACAGATTTGACCAGAACTTTGACTATCTATAACTTTTTAATTATAACTCCAAATGAGTTGATTATTTTTCCTACATCTCTCACATTTTGTCTAGTTTATTTTAAGATTTATTTGAAAATTTTCCAAACAACTTTTTTGTACTGTTTTTGAAATATGTGTTATTTGCGTATTTTTGAAAATAGGATTTTGGAAGAGAAGAAAGCTTTCAAAAGTTTTGGAGTGCACCCTGCCTTTCCACACCATTGAAGGCAAGCATTCTGAACCCCGGCATAATATTTTTGGTGTGTTAGTTGACTCGTTTATAACACCATCTCATTTCGGAGAACTCGTTATTTTATGTGGCGATGTGATCATTTGCATGAAGGCATATTAGTGATTTCCTTGCTGTTGGAAATGAATATACTTGTGATGGTAATCATCCTCATGTGCCTTGCATGCATGCCGGAAAGAAATCCGGGAAAGCCTCTGCCTTGGGTAGGTGTGATCTTATCGCCGGTCTTCGTCGGGACGGTTATGTCCGGTATGGCATGGTAAGGTATATTGAGTGGTGATTTTGTTGGTTGAAATATATTTGTTATACATATCATGCAGGGAATTTATAAACCTCCTGAGTCGACCGTAGATCGAGTCTTGTTCCAGTAACCCCCATACTTGTTTTGTATTACCACTTGTCCCTGCCGCAGGTAGGGTACGGTTCAGTAAGTCGTCAACCCCTTTCAAGCACACACCGTACAGAGAGGCCATGGTGGAAGATATCGGTTGTAGCCGGTAGGCAGGCCACCTGGTCCGGGGGCATGGGTGTTTCCGGTTGGGACCGAGAGGGGAGGCCACCCCTTAGAGTGCGCGATATAAATTTGATCCCATGCTACGCGAGGTTGTAGCCTCCCCACTTAGAGTTTTGCTTAACAAGTGTCGTGGGTGATTCCAGACACCGATGAGTTAAGCTGGTGTGTGCAAGTTCGGCGTGTTTTCAACTAAAAGGCCGTAGACGGAATTAGTCCCGATGGACTAAAGGAATCCGTTACTCGTGGGTAAAGAGTACACCCTCTGCAGAGATTAAACCTATTCGAATAGCCGTGTCCATGGTTAAGGATTACAGTCTGGGATGGGTCAAGTGTCGGTCTTAGTGTCGGTCTTCGGAGGAGATATTGTTAAACCAAACTTGGATACCGACTAGTTACTTGTGAGGACCATGATTATTATTTTGTGATGGACTAACCCGTTGCATTATCTGTATTATCGAGTATCCCTGGAACGGTTCTACCTCCTGGATATTCATTGTGATTATTTATTTTATAAGCCCTTTATGTGGTGTCGCTGAGACGCCCGACTGTGGCATTTCTTTTAAAGCCCTTTATGTGGTGTCGCTCAGACGCCCGACTGTGGCTTTTCTCTTATAAGCCCTTTATGTGGTGTCGCTCAGACACCCGACTGTGGCATTTCTTTTAAAGCCCTTTATGTGGTGTCGCCCAGACGCCCGACTGTGGCATTTCTTTTAAAGCCCTTTATGTGGTGTCGCTCAGACGCCCGACTGTGGCATTTCTTTTAAAGCCCTTTATGTGGTGTCGCCCAGACGCCCGACTGTGGCATTTCTTTTAAAGCCCTTTATGTGGTGTCGCTCAGACGCCCGACTGTGGCATTTCTTTTAAATCCCTTTTTGTGGTGTCGCTCAAACGCCCGACTGCGGCATTTTATTCCCACTCTTTTACTGCTTATTCATGTTGCATGAAAATAACCTGCTTGCATGCATAAAAGATGTTTTATTTATGACTGACGATGTGATCATGGAATTTTTTAGTGCATGATTATCAATTATATTATACCTGTGTTCTTAATGTTTGCGAGTACATTCAAAGTACTCACTGGCTTGTCCCTGGCTATTGTCTTGGCCAGATTGCTTGCTTGGAGAGGAGCGTGGCGATGACAGCCTCGGGACCTAAGCAACGGTGATAGCAGCCTCGCGAAGATAGGAGTTAACCTGGTCAGCTGTTCCTGTGGGAAATGGAGTCCCATAGACACTGATGTCTCACAAACCGCTTCCGCCATCAACCACTAGAAACCCAATTGTTGTACTCACAGGCCAGAATGGTCTTGTACTACATATTTTGTATTTTTGCTTGGAATTTCTGTATCAAGTTGGTGCCTCATCAGCTAACAGTAATCCTGGGGCTGGTGAGCACGACGGCCATTTTCTGGAAATTTATACCCGGAAAAATCGGTCGTGACACCAAATAAAATAGTTTGCTATTTTATAATTTAGAAAAGGCATTATATTAATTGTTAAAGCCATTGCTTAATTAATTTTGTGTGTTTAAACTTTTTATAAAAATGTGGTTTCTTCACCAACAATATTTATGAATTATTTGCCACGATTTGCGCGTTTTAGTTTTGACATTTGAAAACTTTTAATTTTAACTTTGTTTTAAATTTGAATTTAAACTGACTTTGAATCAACGCGAGTTTAACAACAGTAATCATGATGATGAGGTGTCATTAGCAAGGAATTACTGTAGCTTAATTATCCGGGCGTCCCACATGTCCACATGCTTAGAGAGAGAGAGGTGTCGATAAAAACAAAATGCGGACATAGAAGCATCATGTTGATTATTATAATAGCAACAAACTTAAACATGAGACTTTTATCATAGAACTTTTATCACAAACTTCTCATGAATAAGTGACAATTCATCATACTATCGAAGTATGAAGCATAAACTCTATTAGAGACAAACAAACTATGTTCTCATTCAACTTTGCAACTACAATTCATCATCTTTTCAGGAATGGTCACGTATCAGAGCCATTAGGCAAGTCCACATACTCAAACATCATTTAGTCTTCTATGATTGCTAACACTCATCACATACACATGAGAAAAATGTTTCAATCGGACAAATAGAAAGATAGGGGCTTATAGTTCGCCTCCCAACGAATTCACCTCAAGGGTGATGTCAACAATAATAACTCATGCCACCCATATTCAGCTGGACATATGCGCCTAGATCTTTCCTCACCACATGAAGCTTGCCAATGGAGAAAATAAAAAGGAATAGAGACAAAAACTTGGACTCTTTGCATAAAAGTAAATACATAAAAGTAAAAGATAGGCCCTTCGCAGAGGGAAGCAGAGGTTGACATGCACTTATTTGTTTGTATGCTCAACCCCTTAGTGTAAAAGAACGTCACGTCATATTGCCCCTTGTGATGGCAACCTTTATTATGCAGTCTTTCGCTTTTATTCTTCACCATCACAAGTTTGTACAACGCTCAATTTTCTCTTACACTAAATGATCTCACACTTTTAGAAGCAATTTGTATTGCCTTATTGCACCGATGACAACTTACTTGAAGGATCTTACTCAATCCTTAGGTAGGTATGGTGGACACTTGAAAATAAGATTCGGGTTTAAGGGTTTTTTGATGCACAAGTAGTATCTTTACTTAGAATTTTTGGCTAGCAAAGATAGGGGCAAGCACCACATGTTAAAGGATCCATGACAATATGACTTCTTTGTGAATATGGACAAACATAAATCATTAAGTTGTCTTCCTTGTCCAACGTCAACAATTTTGGCATATAATATTTTGATGGGGGCTCACAATCCCAAAAGATTTCTAGGATAGTATATTTATATGTGAATCTTCTCTTCCCTTATTAATTCTTTCGTGAGTTGCATCATTAACCAATGCTATGTTTGTCAATCTCTAATAAAATTTTCTACTTATACTTTTCCTTATGTGGTGTCGTCACCTACCATAAGATTAGCATATGATCTTCTTGATTTATTTCCTTTCCTTTTATTTATTTCATTTCTTTTTATTGCTACAAGAAAGCAAAAACTCAAACTAAACTTTATTATATATCTCACACACGATTAGAAGTATAGATCACTAAGCAAACTCTCGAAAAGAAAGGATCGAACTAGACTTTTATTCATCTAAAGCAAAAGATAACTATGGATCGAACTAAAATAAGTGAAGGCAAAAGATAGTGGGGATGATACGATGCTGGGGCACCTCCACCAAGCTTGGCGGGAGCCAAGGGGAGTGCCCATACCCGATACTCAATTTTCTTTTTGTGATGAAGAAGAAGGTGGTGGTGTAGTAGTATTCTCCAATATAACCATGAGTAGATCCTTCAAACCTTGAATCTCCCGAAGGCTTGATGAAGTAACTCACTATTTTTTCTCCACTTCAGCCATTATGTGTTTATTTTCTGGCCCCCAGGAGTTCGTTCCTGCACTGTTTTCTCTTGGGCGAGATATGTCCCAATTGGACGATATGTGCCTACGAGGAGTATTCTCAAACCCATAATTATGAATCAAATTGCGAAAATTGTCACGATGTAACCTGTGTAGAGGCCTTCTTGGTGGGATTTCTTCTTGCACTTCGAGGCCCTCTTGATTATTTGATGATCTCATAGCTTGATGAGGATTCGGATGAGTAGATATACCAGCCAATGTGTCTCTCTCGGAAGCCGGAGAGTGAACCCCAAAAGGATTTTCCTCTTCTTCCTCCATAACAACTTCTTCAGCTTCCTCTCTCCTTAGATCTCCCCGAAACACCTCTGCGTCTTCTTCTCCGTTGTTGGAGGGTGAGGAAGACATGATGCTAGCCTTACTGAATCTGTCAGGAAACAGTAGGAAAAGAAAACAGAATATTTCTCTGCGATAAGGTGATCAATAGGTTCGGGGGGTATGTAAAGATTTTTTATCTTGGGGGACAAGCAAACTGTAGAAAAATGGAGTCCGAAAACTACCCAAGGTGGGCACAACCCACCTGGGCACGCCTGCCAGGCGCGCCCTGGTGTCTTGTGCCCACCAGGGTACGCTTCCTGGTTGTTTCTTATTTTCTTAATTTTTGTTATATTTCAAAACTGACAAAAAATATTTTTGCGGATTTTTTGGAGTCCGTTTACTTACCATATCACGTACGTCCTTATTTTCACGATTCTGTGGTGTTCCGGAAGGACTTTTTTATGTGTTCTTCCGGTGTCAAAGTTTGGATAATATTACTTTCAACATTAATGGGCGTACCTGAGATATAATGTTTTATTCGTTGCCCATTTACAACCTTCAGGTTAGTACCTTCGGCATTATTTATTTTGATAGCTCCAGACTGATAAACCTCCTCGATAACATAGGGTCCTTCCATTTGGAGAGAAGTTTTCCTGCAAAGAATCTGAAACGAGAGTTGTATAAAAGAACATATTCTCCAACTTTAAACTCACGCTTTTGGATTCTTTTATCATGCCATCTTTTAACTTTTTCTTTAAATAACTTGGCATTTTCATAAGCTTGGGTTCTCCATTCATCTAATGAACTAATATCAAATAACCTCTTTTCACCGGCAAGTTTGAAATCATAGTTGAGTTCTTTGATTTCCCAATATGCTTTATGTTCTAAATCAAGAGGCAAATGGCAAGATTTTCCATAAACCATTCTATAAGGAGGCATACACATGGGATTTTTATATGTTGTTCTATAAGCCCAAAGTGCATCATCTAATTTCTTAGACCAATATCTTCCGGGACCTATTGACAGTCTTTTGCAAAATTAATTCTATTTCTCTATTGCTAAGTTCAACTTGACCACTAGACTGAGGATGATAAGGTGATGCAATTCTATGGTTGATGTCATACTTGGCAAGCATTTTAGGGAAAGCACCATGAATAAAGTGTGAACCACCATCAATCATTAAATATTTAGGGACTCCAAACCTTGAGAAAATAACTTTTAAGCATTTTAATAGAGATGTTGTGATCAGTACTACTAGTTGGAATAACTTCTACCCACTTAGTAACATAATCAAGTTTTGGGGTGTTATAGATAACCACTCCGCCCAAGTTCCCTTCACTGTTAGAACAAGGGGGCGCATCCTACTTGAGTTATTCAAGCTAGTTTTCTTCGGTTTTTATTTGTTTCTTCTCTTTTTTCTTCCCCGTTTTTGTTTGGTTTTCAATTTTCTTCTCCATTTCTTGTTTGGTTTCCCTTTTTCTTCTCCATTCTTTCTTTTTCTGATGTTTATTTTCGTTTTCACTGTATATTTTCGTATATGTCAAAAACATTTTTTTAGTAAGTGATCAACATTTTTTGTGTACACGTTCAACATTGTCAATATTTTTAAATACTTGTTTAACATTTTAATACTCATTCAAAAAATTCAAATACATGTTCTACATTTTTCAAATACTCGTTCAATAATTTTTTAATACTTATTCAACATTTTCAAATACCTTTTCAACATTTTTAGTACTTATTCAACATTTTGAAAAACGTGTTCAGCATTTTTTGCAAATACTCATTCACTAATTTTTTATACTTATTCACATTTGTCAAATACTTCTTCAACATTTTTAATACTTATTTAACATGTTTAAATACTTGTTCAATATTTTTTTAATTCTTGTTCAACATATTTTAATACTTATTATATATTTTTCAAATACTTGTTCAACATTTTTCAAATGTTTTTCAAATGTGTTTTTAAACAGTGTTTTTTCTGTATATCTATCTATCTGGGGCCCCTCCAGACACGAGGCTTCCCTTGTACTCGCCACGAGAGCTATTTATCGCTTTAAGCGATACGATAGCCTCCTCACTCCGAAGGAATCTTCCTCTGTCGTATGAATCAGGCTGGCCCATTTTATACATTTTTCACCAGATCTCTTGTTTCTGTTTTTTCTTTTCTTTTTTCTTCTCCATTTTTTCATTCTTTTTTTGCACTTTGTTTTCTTTCTTTCTTCCTTCCTTTCTTTCTTTTTTCGTTTTATTTTGTTTGTTTTTTCTTATCATTTTATGTTTTCTTTTCTTTTTTCTTCTCCATTTTTTGTTTTTATTCAGTTATTTGTTATGTTTGTTTATGTTTTCACTTTACATTTTCGTATATATAAAAACGATAAAAATCGTAACAAAGTTGACATTGCCTAACGCCACACATGGCCAACAAATGTTCCTACTCTTTCAGGCTCACATCCAGTCGCCACCATCAAGGTGGTGTCCTTGACTTCAAAGAAATCCGTCAGTGGGCGGTTCTCAGGAACGGAGGTCGCAACAACATGAGTGGAGACCTCGCTACAGCGCGACTCAAGCGTGCAAGCACAAGTCAGGCTCCTTCGTTGGCGGCAGCTTCTTGGAGGTCGACCAAGCGATCCCAGGCTCCAACTACACGTTCGATCAACGGACCCAAGTGGACATCAACATCCTGCGAGATCCACATCGAAACCTGCCACACGGGTCAGCGCCTAGTGACAACACCAAGGCTGTCTTGATCCGGCACAACATATATTTACGGAAGAATACCTGCAACAATTAACCACAATTAGCAAACATGGCGAGACGCCAGACAAAAAGCACGTCACAGAAGGACAAAGAAAGGGCATCCACCTCGGGCGACCTCCTGGAGCTTGGCTATTTGGCCGTATTGATCTGACAGTTTCACCGACATGCATTGACCGACCTCTCGCAGGGCGGCCCCCTCGGCAATCGAAGGGCCCTCACGCTTCCCTGAAGCTTCAATCTCATCCCGGATGGACTGGATTAGTCACCGCAGGTCGGCCTCTGCCACTCTCTCATTTTGCACCATTGCCCGGAGACTGGAGGTAATGTTTTGGTTGGAATCCCCAGCGTCTCGCGTTTTCAACAATAATTCCTGGCAGGAACAGCCCTCCAAAGCATCCAACTCGGCGATGCTCTGTTAATTGCTGGCCTCCTTCCAAACCAAGCTAAGACAACGACGAATCTCGCAATATTGCTCCTCGGCTGCTTCATCACAGCAATAACAAGCTATATCAGCAAAAAACAAGTCTACACCAATTAAATGCTAGTAAGCAGAAGGTAGGTACTCACAGATGCAATCGGATACTGAGGCCTCCAACGCAGCAGTTCGGGCCTTCTCGCTCTCTAGCAATTGGCGCCCCCTCTCAATCTTCTTGGTCAGCAAAGCGCCGCGCTCCTGCAGGACCTACCATCAATGGGATCAAAAATCAATACATTTACAGGCCATGTCTACAACACAAGCAATTACGAAAACAAGTGCACACATCCTGTCCACAAGCACTTACGAAATATAAGCAGCACGACGCGAAATAAAACACGACACGTCAGCCTAATCCAGAATGTAAAATCATCACTTAACTAACAAGCATCACAAGAGTATAATGAAAACAAAGCTAATGCATTAAAAGAAGGTTGCAAACCTTGATGAACTGAACAAAGAAAAAGCAGACTGGATAGATGGATTCCAGGTGAAACATTCGAAACTATACCCCAAATATCGTTCTTCTGTTACAGAAGATGCATAAACAATGGGGTTCCTTGCCCGAAATTCATCATAGTAAGCTTGGTGCAGATTACTGTATCATGAATAGGATATTTAAGACCAGAACACAAAAGAGTTGCTGTTACATGCATATGCAAAAAACTAAGCTCTAAAATTTGAACAGAGATGCTATTCTCTTACTAAGCTCTTAAATTTCTTCTCCCGGAACAGAGATGCTATTCTTTTGCAAAGCTTTTAAATTTATACACAATTTTGATAGAAACATGTGAGACGTCCCTTGCTTATTGCTGATACTGCAACTGTAGTTTATATGAGTCTACTTTTGTGCTTCCATACACCTGTTATGAAGCATTCATCCTGACAAAAAAAAACAAAGGATGACATTGGACTCTTCTACCAATTCTAGAACTTGTTCCTTTCTGAACCAAGCATCAACCAAAAAGTCATGTCAAATTTGAACCAAAACACATATCAAACATCATAAAGAGAGAGAGAGAGAGAGAGAGAGAGAGAGGTCAGAAAGGAGGGGAAGGATTGGGAGCAGGTCACCTAAGCAAAGTAGATCACGAGCACCAAAATCCTACATGAGGCAGCATGGTGCAGAACAAATTATTGGGATGGATGCCATACAACTTAGAAATGATGCCTGAAATGGAAAGGTTGCACAAGGCACTCAAGAATCATCTAAAGCACTTATAAATATAAAACAATAGAATATAGACAGAAGGGAGATGAGAATGTATCCTTAAATTCATAAACCAGGAACACTAACTGGGCTTTCACAAGATGCCTACACTTGAAAACCCGATGATTGTTTTCTGCAGAAAAATCACAATGGAATGGTATCAATGCATCATATGAGGAAATTGCAAATCATGGGGTGGAAGTGGAGAAACCATCATATACTTTGGCATTGATAAACTCGGTTATCCCAAAAGTTTGTAAGCATGGAGCTCTTCTATCTGAACCCAAACCTGCAAAGCAATCAACAACACGAGTCAATTCATAAGCAAATCCAGAGAGAGAGAGGGAGAACTGGAACAAGGGCTCCAAGAGGAGGAAGCAAGCGAGGGGAGGAGGCGGCGCGCCAGTTGCTCTGCTCGCTTCTCTGCACTTACGCAGCTGCCTGGCTTCTGGTCCAAGCCAGAGAGGAGCAGCCGCCATTTGAGGAGCCCTGGCTTCCCTTCATCTTCTTCAGTGGCCCGTGCTGGACAGTGGGAGATAAAGCCCCACCATTCCCCACCTGCTGCTCCTTGCGCCCCACGCCAGCCTCTCCTCCAGGGCCGGCACTGAAGGGGGGCAGAGGGGGCCGCCGCCCCAGGCCCCCCAAGCTGCAGGGGCCCCAACCCAAGGTACGTACGCTGCTAGCTTAGGCTAGCCCACACACGCAGCTACGCATTATTTTGTTTTGGAAAAGGAGCTGAGCACTACATGGGCTGGACACGCAGATGTAAGCACGGCAAGCCCACGCACGCAATCGCTAGTTCCTCGACTCATCATAACCGTACGTACTAGCCTCGAACGCGCTCCTGTTCGCTTTCCTAATTCCCCTTTCTTTCAAGATCCAATCTTCCCGACCCCCCGGATCTGATTGCAAGTCGCTGTTTCGCCGGCGAGCTCCGCTCTCCTGTCTCCACTCGAGATGTCATCCACGTCGTGTCATCTCCGAGCGCACCATAATGACATGCCAGGTTGCCAATGGCAGTCCCCTTCGTGTCATGGCAGAGCGCCCGATCAGGCCATTAGCAAAGCAGATCCAACCGCTCTAAGGTATACCATGTTATTCACTATTACTCCCTCCATTCCTAATTATATGTCTTCCTAGTGATTTCAAAAAGACTGCATATGGATGTATATAGACGTATTTTAGAGTGTAGATTCACTTATTTTGCTTCGTATCTAATGCATATTAGCATCTCTAAAAAACTTATATTTAGGAACGGAGAAAATAGTTTATTATAAGTAGCCCTTCTTTGCACATATTCAACTTATGTTCTATTTTATTTATTTACAATATCGTTTTTGTGTGTATAAACTATTTCATATAAATATTTGTTTTGATTTGATTAAAGTATATATACACATACTAGAAATTACTCGTGCATTGCAACAAATATAAAATAAACTGATACATGTTGATAAACTTGAAACAAACACCCCGCTCTCGGTATATATATCACTACAAATATGTTAGGACTCATCCATAGTATATTCCTCTTATTTGTTTGGATGATGTCGGGAAAGGTTGGGGCTGGTTCGGACACACTAACGGATTTATTACAAACATGATGCATAATGGGGGTCTCTTTTCAATACCATTACCTACATCACATGCATTAGATGCAAACCGAATGATCAAATTTAGGGATAACACACATGCCATCGTCGTTGGCTGAGTCTTTTAAAGAGCAAAGATGGTTAGTATTATTATTATGATTTTCATGCAAAGGGGGCCCCGAGTTTTGGTTTCGCCCCGGGCCCCCAAAATCTCAAGACCGGCCCTGCTCTCCTCCACCCCGTGATGTGTGCACCGCCTAGAGCTCATGCCTCGTGCTTCATCCCCCCGCCGCTAGCCTAATGACCACCCCTGCTCCTCCACCCCCACAGTAAAGACCCTGTCGCCCTGGTCTTCCACGACGACAACCTGCGCCCGATCCGGGCAAAGGGCAAGCAATGGGGAGGCAAGGATGAGGAAAACGGGAGGTGCAAGAGGAGGCTGGATAGGAAGTTGAGATGGACGCCGGCAAACGAGGGATGGAGGGACATATGCGTGATTGGGGCTAGGGTTCATATGGGGTTGCACGCAAAAGCGAAGACGCCAAATACGAGCAGTACAACATGCGACATGTGAGGATAGGGTCGCTCGCACCCATGAAGGGCTCACCCGGGCCACTAAGGAGGAAGATCGAGCCCACCGGTGAGGGATATTGAAAATTAACCGCACGGTGAAAACTAGCAGAACAAATCTCCAAGACGAACCAGTTGGCCAAAAGCAACTCAATCGAACGGCCAACGAAGCTTCAATCTAGGGGAGTGCTGGGAGGCTGAGTTGGCCAACCTCATTATAGGTTAGAATGTTGATGACATGATCATGAATGGCGACGACCCCGAGTATATTGCCTTTGTGAAGGCACGTCTTAGTGAGCAGTTTCTTATGTCTAATCTTGGCCCCCTTCGCTACTTTCTTCAAATAAAGGTCTCTTCTACTTCTGGTGGATATATTTTTCTCATCGTTGTCAGACTATTCTTTTGGATATATTTTTCTAATCGTGATTGAACTCTTCTTTTTTATATGTTGATGACATGATCATCAATTGGGACGACCCTGAGTATATTGCCTTTGAGAAGGCACTTCTTAGTGAGCAGTTTCTTTTTCTTATGTCTGATCTTGGCCATCTTCCATACTTTCTTGGGATAGAGGTCTCTTCTACCACTAATGGCTTTACTCCCTCCATCCGAAAATACTTGTCGGAGAAATTTCAGGTAGTATTTCCCAAGACAAATATATCCAGAATCTTCTTGCTCGTGCTACTCTTACTAAGGAGTGCACTATTGAGACTCCCATGGAGCTCAATGTTCACCTTCGTGCTACTGATGGTGACAGTGTCTGATCTGACACGTTATCGTCATCTTGATGGGAGTCTTGTCTATCTAGATGTCACTCGTCCAGGTATCTTCGATCATGTCCATATTTTCAGTCAGTTTGTCTCTGTGCCCACATTGGTTCACTATAGTCACCTCCTTTGTGTTCTCCGATATCTTCGTGGCATTATCTCTCGCTGTCTATTCTTTCCCTGCTCCAGTTCATTACAGCGTCAGGCCTACTCAAATGCTATGTGGGCTAGTGATCCCTAGGATTGTTGTTCACTTTTTGTTTACTATGTTTTTCTTGGTGGTTCTCTCATTGCCTCTAAGACAAAGAAACAGACTGCAGTTTCAGGTTCGAGTGAAGAGGCCGAGTCGCGAGCTATGGCTCTTTTGGCGGCAGAGGTGACTTGGTTACGATGCTTACTTTAGAAGTTTGGTGTTTCTGTCACTACACTCTGCTCTTGTCTGACATTACATGTGCTCCTAGTATTGTGAGCGACCCTGTGAAGAATGAGCTCACCAAGCATATTGGTGTTGATGCTTCTTTTGTGCATGCCGTTGTGCAAGATTCAGGTTATTACCCCTCAGTATGTGCCTACCGAGTTACAGTTGGCGGATTTCTTTAGATAGGCCCAGACTAGAGCACAACATGACTTCTATCTCTCCAAACTTGATGTTGATCCATCATGAGTTTGGGAGGGGGGGGGGGGTTAAGAGTTATATATGTAGCCATGTACCCCTTTGTATTTTCCCCGTTCTATAATGTTTTTTTTCATATTGTAACACACTTGCATGTTTGTGTATAATGGCATATGGCCACCTCGAAATACAAGTTGCATATTTCCTAACAGGTACGATCCCTCCTGGTTAATGGCCAAGGACTTCTTAGCATTTCATTTTTTCATGTTCCTCGATTTACCATGCAGCTCATTTTTTGTGGTCAAATTGTTGACTCTGGTTGTCGGGTAATTCTCGACTTTGACTCATGCTTTGTTCCAGAACGTCACACTAGTGCTCTCCTTGGTGCTGGCCCCCGGTGGCTTGACTCAAAGGGCCTCTAGGAGTTCTTTTTCTTATGTCTGATCTTGGCCATCTTTCATACTTTCTTGGGATAGAGGTCTCTTCTACCACTAATGGCTTTACTCCCTCCGTCCGGAAATACTTGTCGGAGAAATTTCAGGTGGTATTTCCCAAGAAAATATATCCAGAATCTTCTTGCTCGTGCTACTCTTATTGATGAGTGTACTATTGAGACTCCCATGGAGCTCAATGTTCACCTTCGTGCTACTGATGGTGACCGTGTCTGATCTGACACGTTATCGTCATCTTGATGGGAGTCTTGTCTATCTAGATGTCACTCGTCCAGGTATCTCTGATCATGTCCATATTTTCAGTCAGTTTGTCTCTGCGCCCACATTGGTTCACTATAGTCACCTCCTTTGTGTTCTCCGATATCTTCGTGGCATGATCTCTCATTGTCTATTCTATCCCTGCTCCAGTTCATTACAGCGTCAGGCCTACTAAAATGCTACGTGGGCTAGTGATCCCTAGGATTGTTGTTCACTTTTTGTTTAGTGTTTTTCTTGGTGGTTCTCTCATTGCCTCTCAGACAAAGAAACAGACTACAGTTTCAGGTTCGAGTGAAGAGGCTGAGTCACGAGCTATGGCTCTTTTGACGGCAGAGGTAACTTGGTTACGATGCTTACTTCAGAAGTTTGGTGTTTCTATCACTACACTCTGCTCTTGTCTGACATTACATGTGCTCTTAGTATTGTGAGCGCCCCTGTGAAGAATGAGCTCACCAAGCATATTGGTGTTGATGCTTTTTTTGTGCATGCCGTTGTGCAAGATTCAGGTTATTGCCCCTCAGTATGTGCTTACCGAGTTACAGTTGGCGGATTTCTTTAGATAGGCCCAGACTAGAGCACAACATGACTTTTATCTCTCCAAACTTGGGGTTGATCCATCATGAGTTTGGGGGGGGGGGGGGGGAGGGGGTGTTAAGAGTTATATATGTAGCCGTGTACCCCTTTGTATTTTCCCCGTTCTACAATGTTTTTTTTCATATAGTAACACACTTGCACGTTTGTGTATAACAACATGTGGCCACCTGGAAATACAAGTTGCATATTTCCTAACAGGTACGATCCCTCCTGGTTAATGGCCAAGGACTTCTTAGCATTTCGTCTTTTAATGTTCCTCGATTTACCATGCAGCTCATTTTTGGTGGTCAAATTGTTGACTCTGGTTGTCGGGTAATTCTCGACTTTGACTCATGCTTTCTTCCAGAACGTCACACTAGTGCTCTCCTTGGTGCTGGCCCCCGGTGGCTTGACTCAAAGGGCCTCTAGGAGCTTGATTGGCTTCACCTTCTCTCCGTTGCCACCATCACAAGTCTCTCCACCTTTGTTTCCTTGTCTACCAGCTCTTTTCAGCATTGCGAATCGCCTTGGACACTTGTGTGACTCTCGTCTCTTGTCCTTCATTCGGTGTGGTCTTCTTGAAACGTGTGGGGCCTTAATGCACTAACGCGAACCATTGCCCTCTGTGTTCGCCTCAAGCACCCCCTTGGTGATTGTCAACCTTATATGGTCCTTTCCCTGATGCAAATTGCTTCGCTTTGCTCCAAGAGCTATGAGTTCCGCTCCTCGCACCATGGTCCTTGGGTCGTTACCGGTGACTACTTTATCTAGCAGGCAAGGGATAAGAATAACACTAACCAAAAAAAAGATAGATGGTCAAATTTCACCATTTCCTTAATGACCTTGAGCTTTGCAAGATCAACCTCGTTGGTTGGAACTACAGTTGGAGCAACAAGCTCCTTCATGCTCACCGACAAGGGCTAGCACGCCAGATCGCAACCCTCATGCTCAAGGTTGACACTGCGAAGGCATTCGGTTCAGTCTCATGGCCCTTCCTCCTATGAACGCGTGGCACGCTGACATTGGCGACAGATTCACCTAGTGGGTCTAAATGATTCTACCATGGACATCCTCAAAAGACATCCTCAACAAGATGCCCGGAAGGCATATTCTTCACCATCATGGCATGTGGCAACATGACCACTTTTTGTCGTTGTTGTTTCTTCTTTTGTGTTGGTGGTGCTCGACGCCTTGTTGGTCCATGTGAAGAGCGTTATCATGTCGGAGCCATCGCACTGGCATCCATGAAGCACCTCATGTCACTGTACAATGTCGACATGGGCATCCTCCTGTCTTTGACATGCAGCAACCTGATCTTGGTGGCGTGTCAAACTTATGCACCAACTTTGAAAAGTGCTCCTTTGCACCAAACTGCTGCAGCATCGTCCAGATTTAGGTGATCAAGTTAAGCTTCGCATGTGCTTTCTCATTGCTCCCGTGCACCTAACTCAGCCTCCCCTTGTCGTGCAAGAAGATTCAAACGGTCCACCTGTGGCCTCTTCCAGACAAAGTTCTCAACTTCCTCCCCACTTGGATTGAGAGTCTACTCAACATAAGACCTCCTGTCTTCAACGTGCGTCAACCTGATACCTCCTGTCTTCGACGTGCGTCAACCTGATCTTGGTGGCGTGACAAACTTATGCACCAACTTTGACAAGTGCTCCTTTGCGCCAAACTGCTGTAGCATCGTCCAGATTTAGGTGATCAAGTTAAGCTTCGTATGTGCTTTCTCATTGCTCCCGTGCACCTACCTCAACCTCCCCTTGTCGTGCAAGAATATTCAAACGGTCCACCTGTGGCCTCTTCCAGACAAAGTTCTCAACTTCCTCCCCACTTGGATTGAGAATCTACTCAACATGAGAGGCTCCTCAAATTTGCTCTCCATCCCAGATTATCAAGCCATCGCCATAAAACTACCTCTGTGGTTACTTGCGGAGATCGAGAAGTGCATTCGCGCTTTCCTTTAGAGCGGGACCGACATAGTCAACGATGGGCAATTTATGGTTACCTGGAGCAAGGTGTGCTCCATGTGGAACTCAGCGGCTTCAGAATCCTTGAGTGCATCTCTCATTTGTTGGGCAGATTCCTTGTTGAGCAGGGTACACTTCCTTAGTTCTCTTGTCCTGGTGCTCATGCTCAGAATGATGTTGCTGAGCGCAAACATGGTCACCTTCTTGAGGTGGCTCGTGCGTTGATGATTGTCATGGTTACCTTCTTGAGGTGGCTCGTGCGTTGATGATTGTCATGGTTACCTTCTTGAGGTGGCTCGTGCGTTGATGATTGTCGCCTCTCTTGCACCTCACTTTTGGGTTGACGTAGTTTCTACTCCATCTATGTCATCAACATTCATCCTTCCTCTGCTCTACAAGGTGACATTCCTCTCGAGCGTTTTTTTGGTCATTCTCCTAACTCAATAATTCCTTTGTTTGCTTACATTTGCTACATTTTTTTTGCCCCCCCCTCTCGAATGCAGCAAACTAACTGCTCAGTTTGTTGAATGTGTCTTCTTAGGTTACAGTGATGAGCAAGGCTATCGGGTTGGGATTCTGTCAGTCGTCAATTTCTCGAGATGTGACTTTTGATGAGTCTCGTCCTTTATATGCCGATGCTACATATCAACGCGCCATGGCTAAGATCTTTGATGAGATCATACATAAGATTGTCGAGTGTTATGTAGATGATCTCATTGTAAAGGTGGTATCCTATGAAGAACATCTTCAACATCTCCAAATCGTACTCGACCGCCTAAGGCAACATGCACTCAAGTTAACCCCGTCGAAGTGCGCCTTCATGGTCTCGTCAGGCATTCCAACGGTTTCTCATTCGACATCAGGTAATAGAAATCAACCTGAGTAAAATCAAGGCCATACTCGAAATGCCTCGTCCTCAAAACCTTAAGCAGCTGTGTTTGCTCGTCCATCCTCTCCTTTGGCCTCCCCCATTGAGGATATTTGTTTCCTCACTTTTTCCAATACACCTATCACTCAAGTATTTGCTCTCGTCCACCCATCCCACCGTGTCTTTCCGTAGTACTATTGTAGACCCCACACCGTCGTCACCTGCGGCTTCCCCACCCCGTTTATTACCTGAGACTACCTCTCCTAGCTCGTCCCCTGAGGCCGCCCTATTGACTCCACCTCATCTTCGTTACTTCATTAACCATCCGCGTATTTTGGGTTGATCTGATGAGCCATCTCCCTCGACTACTATCTTCTTCTATTGGTAACGCACTGCCTCCGGCTCAACCTACTTATGGCTTCCGAGCTCGCCCACTTCCTCTTATTGACGCTTATGGTTAGTCTGGGGCCACACTTCTTGAGACGACTTCTTAGCTTGACAGCGTTGTTCGTGCCAAATGGCAGCATGCGACGACAGCTGAGATTGATGCTCCTGCGTGCATCGGCACGAGGGATCTCATTTCCCTTCGTCCTCCTGCTCGTCTCATCACTTATAAGTGGGTCTACAAGGTTAGTTAAGCCTCTGACGGTTCTATTGAGCATTACAAAGCTTGTCTAGTGGTGAGAACATGGTCATGACTATGATGAGATATTTGCTCCTATACAGCCCAAATGACCACTCTTCGCACACTTTTTGATGTGGCTTTTGTTCGCCACTAGTCTCTCTCTCTCGCTCCCTCCCTCTCTCTCTCAGCTTGATGTCAAGAATGCCTACATGTAGCCACCACCTGGGTGTTCCCTTCCTAATGGCATGGTCTATCGTCTTCGTCACTCTATATGGTCTTAAGCAAACCCCTCGTGCCTGGTTTGAGCACTTTGTCTTAGTAGTGACTATGGCTGGTTTTTCGGCCAGTGCTCATGATCCTTCACGTTCTATCCACCATTCAACTCGTGGTCCAACACTTGTTCTATATGCCAATCATCACTGGTGACAAAGTACATTGCATTTGTGAAGGCTCGTCATAGTGAGTTTCTTATGTCCGATATTGGTCCTCTTCGCTACTTCCTTGAGACTGAGGTTTCTTCTACCTCTAATGGCTTCTTTATTTGCTATAAGAGAAGTATAGCTAGGATCTTCTTGCTCGTGTTGCTCCTACTGATGAGCACACTGTTGAGACTCCTATGATTCTCTTGGAGACATTGTTCTCTTAAAGTTTGGGGTCCATCTCCCTTTGCCTCGAAAGGAGGTCATCGCTACTATACTGTCTTTATAGATGACTTCTCTCAGCACAGCTAGATATACTTTATTTCTTCTCATAGTGGTGTCTTATCCATATAAGTGTTTTGATGACATGGTTCACACTAAGTTCTCTACGCCTAGTCTTGTATTTTGTGATGACTCTGGTGGAGAATACATCTCCACGTTGTTGCTTTGAGTCCTTGTCGAGCAGGGTACTCTTGCTCAGTTCTCTTATCCTGGTGCTCATGCTCAGAATGGCGTGGTTGAGCGCAAGCATCATCACCTTCTTGAGAAGGCTCGTCCATTGATGGTCACTGTCTCTCTTCTACCACACTTTTGGGCCGAGTCTGTCTCCAGTTCCATCTATCTCATCGACCTTCGGCAATCCAATCCACTGAGTGGGGGTCTCCTTTCGAACGTCTATTTGATCGTTTCCTGATTGTTCGACGCTTCAATTGTTTGGTTGTGTTTGTTGTGTCCTTCTTGCCCCTCGTGAACGCACCAAACTTACAACAATGAGCATAAGGGATATCATTGTTAGGATCATGTTGGTCGTCAGATGACTATTTCTTGGGATATGACTTTTGATGAGTCTCGTCCCTTCTACCCGCGTCCATCTTCCCCGACCTTTTCCATGGAGGATATCTGTTTCCTCACTTTTCCCGACACTCCTATCACCCTTGTTGAGCCCTAATCCATTCCTCGTACTACTCCTCTATTATTCCAGATTCAGCACCATCATCACCTATGATTTCCTCACCTCGCCTGTCACAGGATTCTACACCTTTATCACCGGTGGCTTCCTTGTCTTCATCACTTGAGTTTATCTCGTTGATTCTTCCTCGTATTCTTCCATATTTGCCTCACTTTTATACACGTCATTCATGTGTTGTGGATGTGTCTACTGATGTGCCATCTTCCCCGTCTCATCCTACTTATGGGTCCACGTCCGCTTTTGCCTGTTGCCCGCCTTAGTCTTTCAGTCTCTTGGCTTGATGTCAAGAATGGCTACATGTAGCCACCACCTGGGTCTCTTCCTAAGGGGCAAACCCCTCGTGCCTGATTTGAGCGCTTAAGTGGTGCCTGTGGCTAGTTTTTCGATGAGTGCTCATGATCCTGAACATCTGTCCACCATTCAACTCATGGCCAAACACTTACCCTATATGTCGATCATCACTGGCGACGACTAAGTACATTGCCTATGTGAAGGCTCGTCATAGTGAGTTTCTTATGTACGATCTTAGTCCTCTTCGCTACTTAAGATTGAGATTTCTTCTACCTCTAATGGCTTCTTTATTTCCTATAACAGAAGTATATCCAGGATCTTGCTCGTGTTGCTCTTACTAATGGCGCACTATTGAGACTCCAATGGAGTCAACGTCCACCATTGTGTCCACCTCCACTCCCTGTCAGTCTAGATGGGCATCCTTTGCTTTGCTGTGGAGCGGCACCAATGGCAAGCAGGAGCTCGGACAGTCGAAATAGAGGACACAACACAACCTAAAGTCGGGGCCAAGGGCGCACAGTAGTAGATGTGGGGTGCTTAATTAAGTGTGTGGCACAAAACTCACAAACAGGAGAAGAACACCAAGCCGAATCAGCGGTGAACAGAGAGTGCACACGCACATGGGATGTTGGATCAAGTTCCTCTACTGCCACCGCCACCAGTCTCTCCACCTTTGTTGCATTGTCTACGAGTTATTTTCAGTAGTGACATCATCACCTTGGGTCACTTGTGTGGCTCTCATCTCTCATCATTAGTTCGACGTGGTCTTCTTGGATACGTCTCCAACGACGTATTTAAACCATCGAGTTGTCACCTTGGTAGACAGGTCTAGTTTCCTTATAGTCATATTGAGACAGTGTCTCGGCGTCCTTTTAACCTTGTTCACTCTGATGTGTGGGGCCCATCTCCCTTTGCCTCGAAAGGAGGTCATTGCCAGTATATTATCTTTATAGATGACTTCTCTCGACACACCTGGATATACTTTATTTCTTCTCGTAGTGAGGTCTTATCTATATATGTGTGTTTTGCTGCCATAGTTCACGCTCACTTCTCTACGCCTATTCGTGTGTTCTGTGACGACTCTAGTGGGGAGTATATCTCCAAGTTGTTGCATGGAGTCCTTGTTGAGCAGGGTACTCTTTCTCAGTTATCTTGTCCTGGTGCATATGCTCAGATGGCGTGGCTAAGCGCAGACATCATAAGCTTCTTGCGATGGCTCGTGTGTTGATGGTCTCTGCCTCTCATCCACCGCACTTTTGGGTCGAGTCTGTCTCCACTTCCATCTATCTCATCAACCTCCATCCACTACTTTGTCGGGTGGCGCTGCTTTCGAGCGTCTCTTTGATCGTTTCCTGATTATTCGACGCTTCAATTGTTTGGTTGTGTTACTATGTCCTTCTTGCCCCTCGTGAACACACCAAACTGACTGCTAAGTCCGTTGAGTGTGTCTTCTCATGATACAACGATAAGCATAAGGGATATCGTTGTTGGGATCATGTTGGTCGTCATATGCCTATTTCTCAGGATATGGCTTTTGATGAGCCACGTCCCTTCTAGCCGCGTCCACTTCGACCTTTTCAGTGGAGGATATCTATTTCCACAATTTTCCCAACACTCCTATCACTCCGGTTGAGCCCTTATTCACTCGCCGTACTGCTCCTGCTTCTCCGATTATTGCAGATCCAACGCCATCATCCCCGATGATTTCCTCACCTCGCTTATCATAGGATTCTACACATTCATCGCCGGTGGCTTCCTCGTTCCATCACCTGAGTTTATTCCAATGATTTCTACTCGTATTCTTCCATCTTTTCCTCACTTTGATACACACTATCTATGAGTTGTGTCGTCTTCCCCATCTCAGCTTACTTATGGCTTGCATCCTCGTCCGATTCCGCATGTTGACTGCCTTGGTCGTTGGCACTACTTTTCTTGAGCCGGCTTCTCATTGTGATGTTGCTCATACCAAATGGAACCTTGCGATGGTGGAGGAGAATGCTTGAGCGCATCGGCACATGGGATATTATTTCTATTCCTCCTCGTGTTTGTCCCATCACCTGGTGGGTCTACAAGATTAAGACTCGCTTTGATGCTTCTCTTAAGCGTTACAAAGCTCGTACTATCACTCGTGGCTTTCAGCAGAAGCATGGTGCTGATTACGATGAGACATTTTGCTCCTGCAAACCATATGATCTCTGTTTGCCACTAGTTTGTGTCCCGGCTTGATGTTATGAATGCCTTTCTTAATGGTGAGCTGCGTGAGGAGGTTTACATGCACCCACGACCTGGTTATTCTACTCCTAATGACATGCTTTGTCGTCTTTATCGCTCTCTCTATGGCTTTAAACAAGCCCCTCGTGCCTGATTTGAGTATTCTGCCTTTGTGGTGGCTACCGCTGAGCGAGTGCTCATGATCCTACATTGTTTGTCCACCTTTTTGCTCTTGGTAGGACTCTTCTGCCATATGTTGATGACATGACATTCACCGGCAAAGACCCCCGAGTATATTGCCTTTGTGAAGGCACGTCTTAGTAAGCAGTTTCTTATGTCTGATCTTGGCCCTCTTTCAAGAAAAATAATCCATGATCTTCTTGCTCGTGCCGCTCTTACTGATGAGTGCACTGTTGAGACTCCCATGGAGCTCAATGTTCACCTCTGCTATTGAAGATGACTCTTTGTCGGATCTAACACCTTATTGTCATCTTGTTGGGAGTCTTATCAATCTGGCTGCCACTCGCCCGAAAGAAGAAATAGACTGCACTGCCCCTTGTTCGGGTGCAACTCCTCCCGAAGCGTCGTTGCTCCACCGTCCTACACCCTCTACCATATGCTCTGCAGCATTGCCGTCGTGGTGGCAACCTTGCTAGTGGCGATGCCTCTCGCACAATGTCGCAAGAGCCTTCATCCTCTCAAGTGGCATGAAAGGAGGGGATAATGCCGCCATTGCCGCTGGCGTTCTCTCTCTACGATCGTGAATTATTTTTTTGAATTTTTTGAATTGCTTACCACATGTGACACGTGCGGATCATGAAGTGTTTGGGAATGAGACTAAGAAATATGGGAAATGAGATAAATGACTGGCGCATTAGGGGAATGAGGCCTAAACATAATTGCTGAGATGAGTTATAGCTACCAAAATCATTGGTGCATTCTTCTCCAAAGTAGGACACGCTTTTGATGCAAACAGGATCGAGTGGGATTTACTCGTATTCTATCCGGTCCGAATGATAATCTTCTTTTATTTGGCAAACTTTAACCCTTGCTTTCAAAAAATAATTTGATCCAAACAGTAAATATATCATTGACCATAATTCTTTATACATCACACCATATCCTTAGTGTTAATCTTCATGAACTAGCCAATGCAAACCAAAAGTCCAAAATAATGGAAAGGGCTAGACAATTCACGCAACCTAAAGTCTGAACTAATGGAAAGGGCTAGGCAATCCACATACACACTTCAACACTTACAATCTAATAACATATAAGGCGAATTTGACAAAATAGTTAGAAATTCAATAAATGTTCACAAATTCAAAATATATGTTTGCGAATACGAAAAATGTTCACCAATTCCAAAAAAGATTGTGGATGCAAAAAATGTTCACTAATTCCAAAATATTCACGGATTCCAAAAAACCTGTGAATTCCAAAATTGTTCATGTATTCAAAAGATGATCACATATTCAAAAATTTCACGCATTCAAAACAAGTTCGTGAATTCAAAAAATGCACATGAATACAAAAAACTATTCACATATACAAGAATACGTGAATTCGTAAAATGTTCGCGTCGAATTCAAAATATGTTCGCGAACTACGTCTTCTTCTGTTGGCAACGCACCACCTCCAACTCAGCCTACTTATGGCTTCCGAGCTCGCCCACTTCTACTTATTGACCGCTATGGTTATTGCACCACTCTTTCCGAGACGACTTCTTATCCCATATGGCAACATGTGATGGCATCGAGGAATGATGTTCTTGCCCACATCGGCACGTGGAATCTCATTTGCCTTCCTCATCGTGCTCGTCTCATCACTTGTAAGTGGGTCTACAAGCGTAAGACTAATGGTTCTCTTGAGCATTACAAAGCTCGTCTAGTGGTGAGAACATGGTCATGACTACGATTAGACATTTGCTCCTATACGGTCCAAATGACCACTCTTCACACACTTTTCGATGTGGCTTATGTTCGCCACTAGTCTCTCTCAGCTTGATGTCAAGAATGCCTACATGTAGCCACCGCATGGGTATTATCTTTTTGATGGCATGGTCTGTCGTCTTCGTTGCTCTCTATATGGTATCCTCGTGTTTGGTTTGAGCGCTTCGTCTCAGTGGTGATTGTGGCTGGTTTTTTGGATGCTCATGATCCTTCACATCTTATCCACCATTCAACTCATGGTCGAACATTTGTTCTAGATGTCAATCATCACTGGCGACAAAGTATATCATTTGTAAAGGCTCGTCATAGTGAGTTTCTTATGTCTGATCTTGGTCCTCGTCGCTACTTCCCTGAGACTGAGGTTTCATCTACCTCTAATGGCTTCTTTATTTCCTAAGAGAAGTATATCCAGGATCATCTTGCGTGTGCTGCTCTTACTAATGAGCGCACTGTTGAGACTCCTATGGTGTCAACATCCACCTTTGTGTCCACCTTCGCTCCCTACCAATATACATGGGCATCCTTCGCCTTGCTGCTAGTTGCTATGGGAACTGTCTCAATCCCACATCCCTTGTTTCCTTGTTGGGCGACACCAAGACCGGACACTCAAGCAACACCAATGGCGAGCACGAGCATGGACAGTCGGCACATACCTAAAGCCGAGGCCAAGGGCGCACAGTAGAAGAACGTGCGGTGCTTAATCAAGTGTGTGCTACACAACCTGTAAACAGGAGAAGCACACCAAGCGAGATCGGCGGGAACGAAGAGTGCACAGGCAGATGGGATGCAATCAAGTCCCTCTGTTGCCTTGTCTACCAGTTATTTTCAGCAGTGGCATCATTGCCTTGGACACTTGTGTGGGTCTCATCTCTCGTCATTAGTTCAACGTGGTCTTCTTGGATCCATCTCCAACGATGTCTCTAAACCACCAGGGTTGTTGGCTTGGTAAACAGGTACAGTTACCTCATACTCATAGCGAGACAGTGCCTCAGCGTCCTTTCGACAATGTTCTTTGATGTCTAGGGTCCATCTGCCTTTGCCTCAAAAGGAGGTCATTGCTAGTATACTATCTTTATAGATGACTTCTCTGAACAGTTGGATATCTTTTATTTCTTCTAGTAGTAAGGTCTTATCTATATAAGTGTTTTGCCGCCTTGGTTCCACTCAGTTCATTACGCCTATTCCTGTGTTCTGTGATGACTCCGATGGAGTGTATATCTCCAAGCTGTTGCGTGGAGGTCCTTGCTGAGCAGGGTGCTCTTACTCAATTCTCTTATCCTGGTGCTCATGCTCAGAATTGCATGGCTGAGCGCAAGCTTCATCACTTTCTTAAGGCTCATCTATTGATGGACACTACCTCTCTTCCACCACACTTTTAGGCCTAGTCTATCTCCACTTCCATCTAACTCATCAACCTTCGGCAATCCAATCCACTGCTATGTAGGGTGGTCTCCTTTCGAGTGTCTATTTGATCGTTTCCTGATTGTTCGGCGCTTCAATTTATTGGTTGTGTTTGTTGTCTCCCTCTTGCCCCTTGTGAAGGCACCAAACTTATTGCTCGGTCCGTTGAGTGTGGCTTATTAGGATATAACAATGAGCATAAGGGATATCGTTGTTCGGATCATGTTGGTCGTCGGATGACTATTTCTCAGGATATGACTTTCGATGAGTCTCGTCCCTTCTACCCGCGTCCATCTCCCCGACCTTTTCAGTGGAGGGCATCTGTTTCCACTCTCCCCGACACTCATATCACTCTTGTTGAGCCCTGATCCATTCCTCGTACTGCTCTTGCTTCTCCGATTATTCAAGATTCAACACCATCATCTCCTACGATTTTCTCACCTGCTTATCACAGGATTTGACACATTTATCACGGGTGGTTTCCTTGTCTTCATCACCTGAGTTTATCTTGATGATTCTTGCTTGTATTCTATCTTATTTGCCTCACTTTTATACACGTCGTTCGTGTGTTGTGGATGCGTCTACGAATGTGCCATCTTCCCCGTCTTGGCCTACTTGTGGCCTGCGTTCTCATCCTCTTTCGCCTACTTACCGCCTTGGTCTTTCAAACATTGGCATTGTTGTTCTTGAGCAGACTTCTTATCTTGATGTTGTTCATACCAAATGGCACCTTGCCATGATAGAGGATATTACTACTGTTGAGCGCATCGGCATGTGGGATATTGTTTCTCTTCCTCCTCATGTTCTTCCCATTATTTGGTGGGTCTACAAGGTGAAGACTCGCTCTACTGGTTCTCTTAAGCATTACAAAGCTCGTCTTGTGGCTTGTGGCTTTCAGCAGTAGCATGGCCCTGATTACGATGAGACTTTTTGCTCCCGCGGGTCATATTCATCATGTGTCTGCGTCTCGGCTTGATGTTAAGAATGTCTTTCTTAATGGTGAGCTGTGTGAGGAGGTTTACGTGCAGCCGCCACTTGGGTATTCCACATCTAGATTCCCCTATTCATGTTTTTACTGTCAAATGGAACTTCCCTACCAGTTGATAGTCGAGCCACTCTTGCGCTTCGTCTTTTCATCTTCCTTCTTTTGCTCATCTTCCTTGACTTTACTACAATAATTGTCCGTGTGTTGTGCATTCTTCTAATGAGTCATCTTCCTCGACTACCATGTCTTCTTCTATTGGCAACACATGGCCTCTAGATCAGCCTACAGCCTACTAATGGCTACTGAGCTCGCCGGCTTCTACCTATTAACTACTATGGTTATTGTGCTGCTCTTCCCAAGAAGACTTCTTACCGTGACATTTTTGTTCATGCAAAATAGCAGCATGTAATGGCATTGAATGCTCTTCCCCGCATCGGCTAGTGAAATATCATTTCCCTTCGTCTTGCTCGTCACATCACTTGTAAGTGAGCCTACAAGGGTAAGACTCTGATGTTTCTCTTGAGCTTTACGAAGCTCTTCTAGTGGTGAGAACATAGTCAAGACTACGATTAGAAATTTGCTCATGTATGGCCCAGATGACCACTCTTCGCACACTTTCCGTTGTGGCTTCCGTTCGCCACTAGTCTCTCTCTCAACTTGATGTCAAGAATGCCTACATGTAGCCACCACATGGGTATTCTCTTCCGGATGGCATGGTTTCTCGTCTTCGTCGCCCCCTATATGGTCTTAAGCAAACCCCTCGCGTGCCCGGTTTGAGCGCTTCATCTCAGCAGTGAATGCGGCAGGTTTTTAGTGAGTACTCATGATCCTGCACATTCTGTCCACCAACTAACTCGTGGTCTGACATTTGTTCCATATGTCGATCATCACTAGGGACAACTCTTACATTGCCTTTGTGAAGGCTCGTCATAGTGAATTTCTTATGTATGATCTTGGTCCTCTTCACTACTTCCTTGAGAATGAGGTTTCTTCTACCTCTGATGGCTTCTTTATTTTTTAAGAGAAGTATATCCAGGACCTTCTTGCTCGTGCTGCTCTTACTACGAGCGCATTGTTGAGACTCAACGTCCACCTTTGTGTCCAACTCCGCTCCCTGCCAGTCCGGATGGGCATGCTTTGCCTTGCTGCGGGCTGCTATGTGTACTGTCTCAATCCCACATCCCGTGCTCCCTTGCTGAGCGACACCATAACCCTCGAGCAACACCAATGGTGAGCAAGAGCTTGGACAGTTGGCGCGTACCTGGATTATGCACGACAAGCCGAGGACAGGCGCTACCTAAAGCCAGGGCCAAGGGCGCACAAGTTGAGAACGTGGGGTGCTTAATCAAGTGCGTGCCACACAACCCGCAAACAGGAGAAGCACACCAAGCCGGACCGGCGGGTAACGGAGAGTGCACAGGCACGTGGGATGCTGGACCAAGTAACTCTGCTGCCATCGCCGCCGCCAGTCTCTCCACCACTGTTGCCTTGTCTACCAACTGTTTTTAGAAGTGGCATCATCGCTAGGAGTCACTTGTGTGGCTCTCATCTCTCATCCTTAGTTTGGCGTGGTCTTCTTGGATCCGTCTCCAACGATGTCTCTAAACCGCCAGGGTTGTCAGCTTGGTAAAGAGGTATAGTTACCTTATGCTCATAGCGAGACAGTGTCTCAGCATCCTTTCGACATTGTTCTCTTTTATGTCGGGGGTCCATCTCCCTTTACCTCGAAAGGAGGTCATCGCTAGTATACGATCTTTATAGATGACTTCTCTCAACACAACTGGATATACTTTATTTCTTCTTGTAGTGATATCTTATCTATAAGTGTTTTGATGCGATTGTTCAAACTAAGTTCCCTATGCCTGGTCTTGTATTCTATGATGACTCTGGTGGAGAATACATCTCCAAGTTGTTGCTTTGAGTCCTTGCTGAGCAGGGTACTATTGCTCAGTTCTCTTATCCTAGTGCTCATGCTCAAAAAGGCACGGCTGAGCGCAAGCATCGTCGCGTTCTTGAGACGGCTCATTAGTTGATGGTCACTGCTCTATCTTCCGCCGCACTTTTCTGTCAAGTCTACCTCCACTTCCATCTATCTCATCAACCTTCAGCAATTCTTTTCCCTACAGGGTGGCGCTCCTTCGGAGCGTCACTTTGATTGTTTTTTGATTATTTAACGCTTCAATTGTTTGGTTGTGTTTGCTATGTTCTTCTTTCCCTTCATGAAGGCACCAAACTAACTGCTTGGTCTGCTAAGTGTCTTCTTAGGATATGACAATGAGCGTAAGGGATATCGTTGCTGAGATCATGCCTATTTCTCGGCATATGACTTTCGATTAGTCTCGTCCCTTCTACACGCATTCATCTTCCTCGACCTTTCCAGTGAAGGATATCTCTTTCTACAATTTTCTCGACCCTCCTATCATTTCTATTGATCCCTTATCCATTCGCTTCTCCGATTATAACAGATCCAACATCACCATGTTCTATGATTTCCTGACCTCGCTTATCACAGGATTCTATGCCATCACTGGTGGCTTCCTCGTCTCCATCACCTGAGTTTACCCCGATGATTCCTCCTCATGGTCTTTCATCTTTTCCTACTCATTGGCCGCGTGTTGTGCATGCGTCTACTGATGTACCATCTTCCCCGTCTCAGCCTACTTACAACTTGCCTTCTCATCTGTTTCTGCCAATTGACCGCCCTAATTTTTCAAGCGCTCGTGTTGCTACTCTTGATCTGATTTCTTATCGTGACTAGTAATAATGTACGTGCAATGCACGTTTATATTAGGTAAGATATATCTGTTGCACGTTGGTATTTGGTAAGATATCAATTATTTTTTCGCGGGAATGGTAGGATATTAATTACATGGCAGATTTCAAGGGATATCGTTGAGTCAAAACATGTTTATAACCAATGGCAGTGGTGGGTAATTAGAGCGTTAAACGCGTTTGGTGTTCAACATTGCATCGATTTGAACCGCTAGATAACATGATTTGACACCCGAGATGGTTTGGATCTGTCCATTTGGGTCTTTTTATATTGGTATAGATGTTGTTGCTTATCTGAAATGGCAGTTTGCGATGTCAGAGGAGATTGTTGCTCTTGAGCGCACCGGCACGTGGGATCTTGTTTCTCTTCCTCTTTGTGTTTGTCCAATCACTTGTAAGGGGTCTACAAGGTTAAGACTCGCTCTGATGGTTCCGTTGAGCGTTACAAAACTCGTTTTTGTGGCTCGTGGCTTTCAGGAGGAACATGGTATTGATTACAATAAGACTATTTGCTCATGTGAACCATATGACCACTGATCGCAGATTCGCCACTTATCTGTATCTCAACTTGATGTTAAGAATGTCTTAATGGTGAGCTACGCGAGGAGGTTTACATGCAGCAACCACCTAGCTATTTTTTTACTTACGACATGCTTTGTCGTCTTCATCGCTCTCCATGGCCTGAAGCAAGCCCTCGAGATTGGTTTGAACGTTTTGCCTCTACTGTGGCTGCCGCTGGTTTCAACGAGTGCTCATGATCCTGTGTTGTTTGTCCACCTTTCTGCTCTTTGGTCGAACTCTTCTTCTATAAGTTGATGACATGTTCACCACTGGCAAAGACACAAGAGTTTATCTTTGTGAAGGCACGTCTTAGTGAGCACTTTTTTATGTCTAATCTTGGCCCACTTTGCTACTTTCTTAGGATTAAGGTCTCTTCTTGGTCAAGAAAAGTAATCCAGGATCTTGCTTGTGTTGCTCTTACGGATGAGCGCACCGTTGACGCTCATGTAGCTCAATGTTCACCTCCGTGCTACTGATGGTGACCCTTTGTCAGCTCCGACACGTTATCGTCAACTTCTTGGGAGTCTTCTAGCTGTCACTCGCCTGGATATCTCCTATCATGTCCATATTTTGAGTTAGTTCGTCTCTTCCCCCACCTCGGTTCACTATAGTTATCTTCTTCGTGTTTTTTTGATATCTTCGTGGCACGATTCCTCATTGTATATTCTTTCCCCGTTCCCGTTCATTACAGCTCCCAGGCATATTGAGATGTTATGTGGGCTAGTGATCCTTTGGATTGTCGTTCACTTCTACTTACTGTGCATTTCTAGTGGTTCTTTGATTGCTTGGAAGAAGAACCAGACTACAGTTCCCTTGTTGGGCAACACCAAGACCAGACACTAGAGCAACACCAATGGTGAGCACGAGCACGGACAATCGGCGCATACCTAGATTATGCACGACAAGCTGAGGACACGACGCTACCTCAAGCCGGGGCCAAGGGCGCACAGTAGGAGAAAATGCGGTGCTTAATCAAGTGTGTGCCACACAACCGACAAACAGGAGAAGCACACCAAGCTAGACCGGCGGGAAAAGAGAGTGCACAAGCAGATGGGATGCAATCAAGTTCCTTTGTTGCCACCGCCGCCAGTCTCTCCGCCTCTGTTGCCTTGTCTACCAGTTATTTTCAGCAATGGCATCATTGCCTTGGGACACTTGTGTGGGTCTCATCTCTCATCATTAGTTCAACGTGGTCTTCTTGGATTCATCTCCGACGATGTCTCTAAACCACCAGGGTTGTCAGCTTGGTAAACAGTTACCTCATACTCATAGCGAGACAGTGTCTCGGCGTCCTTTCAACCTTGTTCTCTCTGATGTTTGGGGTCCATCTGCCTTTGCCTCAAAAGGAGGTCATTGCTAGTATACTATCTTTATAGATGACTTCTCCGAACAGCTGGATATCTTTTATTTCTTCTAGTAGTGAGGTCTTATATCTATACAAGTGTTTTGCCGCCTTGGTTCCACTCAGTTCTCTACCCTATTCCTGTGTTCTGTGATGACTCTCATGGAGTGTATATCTCCAAGCTGTTGCGTGAAGGTCCTTGTGGAGCAGGGTGCTCTTACTCAGTTCTCTTATCCTGGTGCTCATGCTCAGAATGGCGTGACTGAGCGCAAGCATCATCATTTTCTTAAGGCTCATCTATTGATGGACACTACCTCTCTTTTGCCACACTTTTGGGCCGAGTCTATCTCCACTTCCATTTAACTCATCAACCTTCGGCAATCCAATCCACTACTATGTAGGGTGGTCTCCTTTCGAGCGTCTATTTGATCGTTTCCTGATTGTTCGGCGCTTCAATTGTTTGGTTGTGTTTGTTGTGTCCTTGCCCATCGGGAACGCACCAAACTTATTGCTTAGTCCGTTGAGTGTGGCTTATTAGGATACAACAATGAGAATAAGGTATATCGTTGTTCGGATCATGTTGGTCGTTGGATGACTATTTCTCGGGATATGACTTTCGATGAGTCTCGTCCCTTCTACCCGCATCCATCTTCCCCGACCTTTTCAATGGAGGACATTTGTTTCCACACTTTTCTCGACACTCCTATCACTCTTGTTGAGCCATAATTCATCGACACTCGTATCACTCTTGTTGAGCCCTAATTCATTCCTCGTACTGCTCTTGCTTCTCCGATTATTCAAGATTCAACACCATCATCTCCTACGATTTCCTCACCTGCTTATCACAGGATTTGACACATTTATCACCGGTGGCTTCCTTGTCTTCATCACCTGAGTTTATCTCGATAATTCTTGCTCGTATTCTTTCATATTTGCCTCATTTTTATACACGTCGTTCGTGTGTTGTGGAAGCGTCTACTAATGTGCCATCTTCCCCGTCTCAGCCTACTTGTGGCCTGCGTCCTCGTCCTCTTTCGCCTACTTACCGCCTTTGTCTTTCAAACACTGGCGTTGTTGTTCTTGAGCAGACTTCTTATCTTAATGTTGTTCATACCAAATGTCACCTTGCCATGATAGAGGATATTGCTACTGTTGAGCGCATCGGCACATGGGATATTGTTTCTCTTCCTCCTCGTGTTCTTCCTATTACTTGGTGGGTCTACAAGGTTAAGACTCGCTCTAATGATTCTCTTGAGCATTACAAAGCTCATCTTGTGGCTCGTAGCTTTCAGCGGTAGCATGGCCCTGATTACGATGAGACTTTTTGCTCCCGGGGGCCATATGACACTGTTTGCACACTTCTTGTCGTGGCCTCTATTCGTCATGTGTCTGCGCCTCGGCTTGATGTGAAGAATGCATTTCTTAATGGTGAGCTGTGTGAGGAGGTTTACGTGCAGCCGCCACTTGGGTATTCCGCATCTAGATTCCCCTATTCATGTTTTTACTGTCAAATGGAACTTCCCTACCAGTTGATAGTCGAGTCACTCTGGAACTTCGTCTTTTCATCTTCCTTCTTTTGCTCATCTTCCTTGACTTTACTACAATAATTGTCCGCGTGTTGTGGATTCTTATAATGAGTCATCTTCCTTGACTACTATGTCTTCTTCTGTTGGCAACACATGGCCTCTAGATCAGCCTACAGCCTACCCAGATGACCACTCTTCGCACACTTTCCGTTATGGCTTCCGTTCGCCACTAGTCTCTCTCTCAGCTTGATGTCAAGAAAGCCTACATGTAGCCACCACCTGGGTATTCTCTTCCGGTTGGCATGGTTTCTCGTCTTCGTCGCTCCCTATATGGTCTTAAGCAAACCCCTCATGTGCCTGGTTTGATCGCTTCATCTCAGCAGTGAATGTGGCTGGTTTTTAGTGAGTGCTCATGATCCTGCACATTCTGTCCACCAACTAACTCGTGGTCTGACATTTGTTCCATATGTCGATCATCACTAGGGACAACTCTTACATTGCCATTGTGAAGGCTCGTCATAGTGAATTTCTTATGTATGATCTTGGTCCTCTTCACTACATCCTTGAGAATGAGGTTTCTTCTACCTCTGATGGCTTCTTTATTTTTTAAGAGAAGTATATCCAGGACCTTCTTGCTCGTGCTGCTCTTACTACGAGCGCATTGTTGGGACTCAACGTCCACCTTTGTGTCCACCTCCGCTCCCTGCCAGTCCGGATGGGCATGCTTTGCCTTGCTGCGGGCTGCTATGTGTACTGTCTCAATCCCACATCCCGTGCTCCCTTGCTGAGCGACACCATAACCCTCGAGCAACACCAATGGTGAGCAGGAGCTTGGACAATTGGCGCGTACCTGGATTATGCACGACAAGCCGAGGACAGGCGCTACCTAAAGCCAGGGCCAAGGGCGCACAGTAGGAGAACGTGGGGTGCTTAATCAAGTGCGTGCCACACAACCCGCAAACAGGAGAAGCACACCAAGCCGGATCGGCGGGTAATGGAGAGTGCACAGGCACGTGGGATGCTGGACCAAGTAACTCTGCTGCCATCGCCGCCAGTCTCTCCACCTCTGTTGCCTTGTCTATCAACTGTTTTCAGCAGTGGCATCATCGCCAGGAGTCACTAGTGTGGCTCTCATCTCTCATCCTTAGTTTGACGTGGTCTTCTTGGATCCGTCTCCAACGATGTCTCTAAACCGCCAGGGTTGTCAACTTGGTAAAGAGATGCAGTTACCTTATGCTCATAGAGAGACAGTGTTTCAGCATCCGTTCGACATTGTTCTCTTTTATGTCTGGGGTCATCGCTAGTATACGATCTTTATGGATGACTGCTCTCAACACACCTGGATATACTTTATTTCTTCTCGTAGTGATATCTTATCTATATAAGTGTTTTGATGCCATTGTTCACACTAAGTTCTCCATGCATAGTCTTGTATTATGTGATGACTCTGGTGGAGAATACATCTCCAAGTTGTTGCTTTGAGTCCTTGCTGAGCAGGGTACTCTTGCTCAGTTCTCTTATCCTGGTGCTCATGCTCAGAATGGTGTGGCTGAGCGCAAGCATCGTCGCCTTCTTCAGACGGCTCGTTAGTTGATGGTCACTGCTCTATCTTCCGCTACACTTTTCGATCAAGTCTGCTTCCACTTCCATCTATCTCATCAACCTTCAGCAATTCATTTCCCTACAGGGTGGCGCTCCTTTGGAGCGTCACTTTGATTGTTTTCTGATTATTTAGCGCTTCAATTGTTTGGTTGTGTTTGCTATGTTCTTCTTTTCCCTCATGAGCGCACCAAACTAATTGCTCGGTCTGTTAAGTGTCTTCTTAGGATATGGCGATGAGCGCAAGGGATATCGTTGTTTCGCGCCGATCGACGGATGCCTATTTCTCAGCATATGACTTTCGATTAGTCTCGTCCCTTCTACATGCATTCATCTTCCTCGACCTTTCAGTGAAGGATATCTCTTTCTACAATTTTCTCAACACTCCTATCATTCCTATTGAGCCATTATCCATTCACTTCTCCGATTGTAACAAATCCAACGCCATCATCTCCTATGATGTCATAACCTCGCTTATCACAGGATTCTACACCATCACCGGTGGCTTCCTTGTCTCCATCACCTAAGTTTACCCCGATGATTCCTCATGGCCTTCCATCTTTTACTCACTTTCACACTCGTTGACCACGTGTTGTGTATGCATCTATTGATGTACCATCTTCCCCGTCTCAACCTACTTACGGCTTGCCTTCTCATATGTTTCCGCCAATTGACCATCGTGATTTTTCAAGCGCTCGCGCTGCTTTTCTTGAGCTGATCTCTTATCGTGACGTTGTTGCTTATTTGAAATGGCAGTTTACGATGGTAGAGGAGATTGCTGCTCTTGAGCATACCAGCATGTGGGATCTTGTTTCTCTTCCTCTTTGTGTTCGTCCCGTCACTTGTAAGGGGTCTACAAGGTTAAGACTCGCTCTGATGGTTCCGTTGTGCGTTACAAAACCCGTCTTGTGGCTCGTGGCTTTTAGGAGGAGCATGGTCTTGATTACAATAAGACTTTTTGCTCATGTGAACCATATGACCACTGTTCGCACATTCGCCACTTATCTATACCTCAACTTGATATTAAGAACGCCTTTCTTAATGGTGAGTTACGTGAGGAGGTTTACATGCAGCCACCACCTAGGTATTTTGTTCCTTATGACATGCTTTATCGTCTTAGTCGCTCTGCATGGCCTGAAGCAAGCCCTCAAGACTGGTGTGAGTGTTTTCCTCTACGGTGGCTGCTGTTGGTTTCAGCGAGTGCTCATGATCACCACTGGCAAAGACACCGAGTATATTACCTTTGTGAAGGCATGTCTTAGTGAGCACTTTCTTATATCTGATCTTAGCCCACTTTGCTACTTTCTTAGGATTAAGGTCTCTTGGTCAAGAGAAATAATCCAGGATCTTCTTGCTCGTGTTGCTTTTACTGATGAGCGCACCGTTGACTCCCATGTAGCTCGATGTTCACCTTCATGCTACTGATGGTGACCCTTTGTCAGCTCCGACACATTATCATCATCTTGTTGGGAGTCTTCTGGCTATCACTCACCAGGATATCTCCTATCATGTCCATATTTTGAGTCAGTTCGTCTCTGCCCCCACCTCGGTTCACTATAGTCATCTTCTTCGTGTTTTTTTATGTCTTCGTGGTTTTTGATAGCTTCGTGACACGATCCTCGCTGTATATTCTTTCCCCGTTCACGTTCATTACAGCTCCCAGGCATATTAAGATGCTATGTGGGCTAGTGATCCCTTGGATCGTCGTTCACTTTTTGCTTACCATGCATTTCTAATGGTTCTCTGATTGCTTGGAAGAAGAAACATATTGCAGTGCTCGTACAAGTGCACCTCCTCCTGCAACTTCGGCATGCCACCATCCAGCTCTACCCTCCAGTATATGCTCTACGGCATTGTCGTCGTGGCTCAGATGGTGGCAAACTCGCTAGCGCTAATGCCTCTCGCACGATGTCGCAAGAGCCTTCATCCTCTCAAGTGGCATGAATGGCCGGGGGGACAATGGTGCCATGGGCGCTAGCATTCCCTCTCTCAAATCGTGAAGTGAATAAGAGAAATAGTCTAGCATATTAGGGTAACGAGGCCCAAACAGAATTGTTTAGATGAGTTAGGCTCACTACCAAAATGGTTGTGTATTCTTCTCCAAAGTGGGCCACGTTTGCATAACATGACCCCATGGGATATAGTCATACTCTATCAAGCCCAAATGATAATCTTCTTTTCTCAATAAACTTTAACCCCGACTTCCAAATAATAATTTGACGCAAACACTAGACATAGCATTGACCATAATTTTTTATACATCACACCATATTTTTAGAATCTACTAACATGTAAGTCATATGAAAAAAGGAATAAATCTACGCATGTAATTTACATGTAACCATTATATTATATTGTTTCAGAAATCCTAGGTAGGTCTCACTAGATGTCTAGACCAACATTGTACATTTGTAAATAGAAGGGTTTGGTTTAATTTATAACCATCGTCTAGACGGTAATCTCTAGTTCCCAACCTAGGGGTGTGCATTACATGATGGAGAATACAATAATTTTTTGAACTTTGTCAAAAACTTACGGAAGTACTTTCAACTCAATAAACAATTATGTTTGCGATTTCAAAAGGAAGATATAATGATAAGGTGTTTAACAAATATGCATGCATGTTGTATCATGCTTATCGAGTGAACAAAACAAATATTAGGATAGATACTAGGAAATAGAATGCATACCAATATGAATACAACCACTGGCTCCATCACCAAAGGTTGCGTGATAAAAGCCCGCGCCCGCCATGCTAACTCAGCAGCTTCCTCAACTTCCTCAACTGCAACTGACACGTTGAATTTGTAACTGAAATGTAAAACACAAACATAAGGGATGCAACTTCAAGATAATATGAACAGTGAGCAAAGCAACATATAGAGGTATAAAAGAACATACCCCTCATCCAAGATACCATGAGCATACAATAAGCATACAGAGAGTTAGAGAACCGGCTTCCCTTGAGCCTTGCACCCTCGCTTATCAACATAGTACCAAGACCGAACCCTAGAAAAAGAGCAGTATTGTTAAGCATAGACCTAAGTACAGCTTAACGACACTAAAATATGTCAAAGGGCCACTCACAGTTCCATCAAATCTCTAAAGGAAGAAACTATTGTTATGCTAACTGTCTTTTACTATCAAAGGAGAGTGCGGTTGTGCTGGTAGGTCGTGGTACATCGATTCGCATGTTCGTGTGTCGCTTCCTCCGCTCTCAACCAAATTATCGCCGATGAGTGGACCCGCCCGCTCTCTTCCCTGCCTCATCGACTCGCTCGACCCAATCTGATTTATTCTTCCTCTCTCATGAAGAGTGAGCGCGACCAGCTAGGGTTACTATCGCGTTCAGTCGTCGCCGCCTCGCATAACATTTGTCGAACACAAGCCTAGGTCGCCCTCATTTGTACATGCAAGATGTAGCTCACCATCTTCTATGTCATGTACGACCTTCATCTATACCTGCTTCCTAGCGGCATCGAATAGTGGCACCGCAGCAGGTCTCCGAGTGCAGCAGCTACTCCAGTTGTACGTGAGCCATGGGTTCAAGAGAGGTTCTTGGAGTTCTCATGGTCCACGGCCGCCCAAAGGGTGTAAGAGTAGATTTGTTAAGGCTTCCAGGTGTTAACGTATTCTTTTCTCATCACTAAGCATTTGTCTCGCTCACTAATTGTTTCTTGCACTATATGGCCAGATCTAGCTTCTTCATTTATCCATGATTTTTCTTTAAAGTCCATCGACTAAATGTACAAGAGCTTGGCGGCTCTTTTCTAGCTGCGGCTAAAACTTTATATTAAAGTAAACTTTAGTTTTGTTGGTTTCTTGTTCATAGAAACCAGCGGCAAGAAATAAGGCTAGATTAGCCACGGCAACATCAACCAACTTTATGAGCATGTACCTGGACCCTCCTGTATGGCAGTTGATCCACCTTACATGAAGATTAATGTCATCTACATCAATATATTAATTTTGCTCCTGGTATGCATTTCTTGGAGAAATCTTAGGGCAAATATTTTCTTATTTTTGCTTTCTTCAGAAATCTTGGGAGAAATTTAGTGTCAGCACCTTCAGTTCTATTACGTCCATCCCAAAAAGTTTGTCTTAAATTTATCTAGATACGGATGAATCTAACACTAAAAATTAGCATTGTAATCACAACTGTGGGCTAATTCTGTAAAGAAATGCAATGATGTAATGTTCTTGGTTAAACTTCAGTTCTGTATATACTCCCTTCGTCCCAAAGTAAGTGCCGCTGATTTAGTACAAAGTTAGTGACACTTATTTTGGGATGGAGGGAGTACTTAGTAATGCAAATTCAAGAATGTTGCAGGCATGTTGTCATTGAAGTTTTGATAGATATTTTGCTTATGCGTATTTAACATTAACAGAGTTACTAACATTGTTTCGATATTTCGCCAGTAGAAGACTGGATTGTGTCTATAGCCATTGTGCATCAATGCGATCCAAAAATAGGTAATTCGAGGTGGATTTCACTTGTGGTAGCACACAGTTCAGATAGCAACGCGGGAATTTTACAGAAGCCTTCTACAAAATCCTTCTACAAACCACAAACATGCATCAAGCAAAAGCCTTCTACAACGACTAACAAACATGCAAGGGCAATTTTACAGAAGGATCAGCACTTGTGGAAAAATAGACATTTCATACAATAACAGCAGCTTTCTATTAGCTTACTCCAAACCACAAAGACACAAATCAATATGCACAAATGTTGGACCTACAGATAAGCAGACTTGAATTCAATAGTAAGTATTAGCAAAACTATCTTTTTTGTGTGTGTGATATCAGTATCACATCAATTCACAACTCTCTATCATTAACAATCCCACTACAGATTACCTCCCTTCTCAGTTCCTACAGATAATTAGCATCCAAACTCAATAAGTATCTTTGTATTCACCGCGTAATCCAAATGAACCGCCACATCCAAGCACGGTCACCACAACTGGTGTGAGGTTATGGCACTGCAATTGGTGGTTCAGCTATTGTGAGGTTGCGATATGTTTTTCTCTGTTGTACACTAGAACCTAAGCAGAAGTTCTTCACACCCAAATCAAGTTGGTTTGAGATTTCATAGATGTATGAATCACTGCCCTGAATTACTAGATATGAAAATGTACAGCCCTGGTACGCAAGAGTAAAGAAACACACCCCTGACCACCAAATTGTCCTCCCAGAGATAATCAACGGACAAAGGAGACAGATTTCGCTAGGACATCTATAAACATCCCGACCCTAAATCACGCGTCCACGCCAGCAAATCGAATCCCCGCAGCACCAAACCCTAGCACGAATGCGAGGCCAAGGGACAGGGGACTCACATGTGTACCCGCCCATGCTGGCCCGGGAGTCGGCGGCGACGATGACGCCTTGTCGAAGATGAAGGAGAGCGTGTTCGTCCCATTCTTGTTGCTCACCATCTCCTTGGTCGCCTTCTGGAACCCATCGAACTGCCACCGGGAAACGAAAACGGGGCGCAAACGGATCAGAGGCCGGCGGAGAGAGAAGGGGATTGAGGGAGGGGATGGCTCACGCACGTGGTTGCAGGTGGGGAACTCGAGGGCGAGTTGGTCGGCGGTGTCGGCGGAGAAGAGGCCGCCGAAGTCGTCGCTGCCGGCCGCAGCGGCGCCGGTTCTCTAGGGCGGACAGGTTGGGAACTCGAGGGAGATCAGGTCGTCGGTATCGGCGGAGAGGAGGCCGCCGAAGTCTTCGCTACCGGCCGCGGCGGTGCCGAAGTGCTTCTCGACGGCGTGGATGTGTAGCGGCGGAGGCGATCAATTGAGATCTTTTTTCTCCTCTCCTCTTCGCGTCGGTCTCCCCCTTCCTTCTTGCGGCAGGCCTTCGCGTCGGGATCGGGCCGGGCTGTGCGCCCCGACTTGGATGGAGGCGGTTATGGCGCCCCATGGGCCGCGGCCCATAAGCGGGAGGTGGTGGTTCGCTCCCAGCAGAGCATTAAAAAAGGCAACTTTTTTTTAAAGATTACTAGTACTAGTAAGCGTGACATGAAACATATTAAAAAATCGCTATAGTTTAGCACTGCATAGAGAGCAAAAACACGACTATTTCCTAATATATGTCTAAAAATTAAGTATAATATCAGTAATCTTGAGTGCATCTTCTCTCAGGTGCGGCTGCTCAAGTGTTGAGGGAGCTAGGTCTTCGTGAGCAAGCAATTTGCATGCATACACACTTAGTTTTTTTTGTTAAGCTTTAATGTATTTATAACTCTAGTGCATCCGTTGTATGACAATCCCTACTCGTTGCATTGACATCAATTGATGGGCATTTCCATAGCCCGTTGATTAGCCGCGTCAATGTGAGACTTTTCCTTTTTTGTCTTCTCACACAACCTCCATCATCATATTCTATTTCACCCATAGTGCTATGTCCATGGCCCGCGCTCATATATTGAGTGAAAGTTGAAAGAGTTTGAAAAGGCTAAGTATGAAATAATTTATTGGCTTGTCATCGGGGTTGTGCATGATGGGAGCATTTTGTGTGACAAAAATTAAACATGGCCAAACTATATGATTTTGTAGGGATAAGCTCTCATTGGCTATGTTATTTTGATAAGACATAATTGCTTGGTTAGCATGCTTGAAGTATTATTATTTTTATGTCAATATTAAACTTTTTTTAGAATCTTTTGGATCTAAACATTCATGCCGCAATAAAGAGAATTACATTGAAAATTATGTTAGGTAGCATTCCACATCAAAAATTTCGTTTTTATCATTTACCTACTCGAGGACGAGCAGGAATTAAGCTTGGGGATGCTTGATACGTCTCTAACGTATCTATAATTTTTTTATTATTCCATGCTATTATATTACCTGTTTTAAATGTTTAATGGGCTTTATTATGCACTTTTATATTATTTTTGGGACTAACCTATTAACCGAAGGCCCAATGCAAATTGCTGTTTTTTTGTTTATTTCAGTATTTCACAGAAAAGGAATATCAAACGGAATTTAAACGGAACGAAACCTTCGCGAGGATTTTTTTTGGAACAAACGCAATCCAGGAGACTTGAAGTGGAGGTCAAGGAAGCAACGGGGTGGCCATGAGGTAGGGTGCAGCACCCAAGGGGTAGGCGCGCCCCCCACCCTCGTGGGCCCTTCGTAGCTCCACCGACCTACTTCTTTCGCCTATATATACTCTTATACCCTGAAAACATCCGCGAGAGCCACGAAACCACTTTTCCACCGTCGCAACCTTCTGTACCCGTGAGATCCCATCTGGGGACCTTTTTCGGCGATCTGCCAGAGGGGGATTCGATCACGGAGGGCTTCTACATCAACACCATAGCCTCTCCGATGATGTGTGAGTAGTTTATCACAGACCTTCGGGTCCATATTTATTATCTAGATGGCTTCTTCTCTCTCTTTGGATATCAATACAAAGTTCTCCTTGGTATTCTTGGGGATCTATTCGATGTAATTCTTTTTACGGTGTGTTTGTCGAGATCCGATGAATTGTGGGTTTATGATCAACATTATCTATGAACAATATTTGATCCTTCTCTGATTTCTTATATGCATGATTTGATATCTTTGCAAGTCTCTTCGAATTATCAGTTTGATTTGGCCTACTAGATTGATCTTTCTTGCAATGGGAGAAGTTCTTAGCTTTGGGTTCAATCTTGCGGTGCTCGATCCCAGTGACAGTAAGGGAACCGACACGTATTGTATTGTTGCCATCGAGGATAAAAAGATGGGGTTTATATCATATTGCTTGAATTTATCCCTCTACATCATGTCAGCTTGCCTAATGCGTTACTCTGTTCTTATGAACTTAATATTCTAGATGCATGTTGGATAGCGGTCGATGTGTGGAGTAATAGTAGTAGATGCAGAATCGTTTCGGTCTACTTGACACGGACGTGATGCCTATGTTCATGATCATGCCTAGGTATTCTCAAAACTATGCACTTTTCTATCAATTGCTCGGCAGTAATTTGTTCACCCACCGTAATTTATGCTATCTTGAGAGAAGTCACTAGTAAAACCTATGCCCCCCGGGTCTACTTCACATCATATAACTTTCTGATCTACAACTCTGGATTACCGTTTATTTTGCAATCTTTATTTTCCAATCTATACAACAAAAATACCCATAATATTTATCTTATTATCTTTATCAGATCTCACTTTCGTAAGTGACCGTGAAGGGATTGACAACCCCTTTATCGCGTTGGTTGCGATGTTCTTGTTTGTTTGTGCAGGTACTAGGCGACTTGCGTGTAGTCTCCTACTGGATTGATACCTTGGTTCTCAAAAACTGAGGGAAATACTTACGCTACTTTGCTGCATCACCCTTTCCTCTTCAAGGGAAAACCAACGCATGCTCAAGAGGTAGCAGAGAATATGTTCTTTTGCACAACTCTCGTTTCGGATTCTTTGCAGGAAAACTCCTCTCCAAATGGGAAGGACCCTATGTTATTGAGGAGGTTTATCGGTCTGGAGCTATCAAAATAAATAATGCCGAAGGTACTAACCCGAAAGTTGTTAATGGGCAACGAATAAAACATTATATCTTAGGTACGCCCATTAATGTTGAAAGTAATATTATCCAAACTATGACACCGGAAGAACACATAAAAGAGATCTTCTGGAACGATTCAGAATCGTGAAAAAGAGGAGGTACATGATACCGTAAGTAAACGGACTCCGAAAAATCCGCAAAAATATTTGCTGTCAGTTTTGGAAAATAACAAAATTTAGGAAAATAAGGAACAACTAGGAAGCGTACCCTGGTGGGCACAAGACGTGCCCAGGTGGGTTGTGCCCACCTCGGGTACCTTCCGGACTCCGTTTTTCTACAGCTGGCTGATACGTCTCCAACGTATTTGTAATTTTTGATTGTTCCATGCTATTATATTATCTGTTTTGGATGTTTATGGGCTTTATTATGCACTTTTATATTATTTTTGGGACTAACCTATTAACCCAGAGCCCAGTGCCAGTTTTTGTTTTTTCCTTGTTTTTAGAGTATTGCAGAAAAGGAAAATCAAACGGGGTCCAATTGACCTGAAACTTCACGGAACTTATTTTTGGACCAGAAGAAGCCCACAGAATATCAGAGATGGACCAGGAGAGTCCTGATACGTCTCCAACGTATCTATAATTTTTGATTGCTCCATGCTATATTATCTACTGTTTTGGACTATATTGGGCTTTATTTTCCACTTTTATATTATTTTTGGGACTAACCTATTAACCGGAGGCCCAGCCCAGAATTGTTGTTTTTTTGCCTATTTCAGTGTTTCGGAGAAACAGAATATCAAACGGAGTCCAAACGGAATAAAACCTTCGGGAACGTGATTTTCTCACGGAACGTGATCCAGGAGACTTGGACCCTACTCCAAGGAGTCAAAGAGGAGGTCATGAGGGTGGGGGGCGCCCCCCTAGGGCGCGCCCCCTGCCTCGTGGGCCCCTCGGTGCTCCACCGACGTACTCCTTCCTCCTATATATACCTATGTACCCCCAAACTATCAGAACAGGAGCCAAAAACCTAATTCCACCGCCGCAACTTTCTATATCCACGAGATCCCATCTTGGGGCTTGTTCCGGAGCTCCGCCGGAGAGGGCCGTCATCATGGAGGGCTTCTACATCATCCTAGCCCCTCCGATGAAGTGTGAGTAGTTTACCTCAGACCTTCGGGTCCATAGTTAGTAGCTAGATGGCTTCTTCTCTCTCTTTGGATCTCAATACAAAGTTCTCCCCCTCTCTTGTGGAGATCTATTCGATGTAATCTTCTTTTTGCGGTGTGTTTGTTGAGACCGATGAATTGTGGGTTTATGATCAAGTCTATCTATGAATAATACTTGAATCTTCTCTGAATTCTTTTATGTATGATTGGTTAACTTTGCAAGTCTCTTCGAATTATCCGTTTGGTTTGGCCAACTAGATTGGTAGTTCTTGCCATGGGAGAAGTGCTTAGCTTTGGGTTCGATCTTGCGGTGTCCTTTCCCAATGACAGAAGGGGCAGCAAGGCACGTATTGTATCGTTGCCATCGAGGATAACAAGATGGGGTTTATTTCATATTGCATAAATTTATCTCTCTACATCATGTCATCTTGCTTAAGGCGTTACTCTGTTTTTAACTTAATACTCTAGATGCATGCTGGATAGCGGTCGATGAGTGGAGTAATAGTAGTAGATGCAGAATCGTTTCGGTCTACTTGTCACGAACGTGATGCCTATATACATGATCATGCCTAGATATTCTCATAACTATGCTCAATTCTGTCAATTGCTCAACAGTAATTTGTTCACCCACCGTAGAATACTTATGCTCTTGAGAGAAGCCACTAGTGAAACCTATGGCCCCCGGGTCTATTCTCATCATATCAATCTCCATCACTTTAATCTTGCTTTGCTTTTTACTTTGCCTTTACTTTTTACTTTGCATCTTTATACCAAAAATATTATATCTATCAGATCTCACTCTCGTGAGTGACCGTGAAGGGATTGACAACCCCTAACCGCGTTGGTTGCGAGTAGCTATCGTTTTGTGTAGGTACGAGGGACTTGAGAGTGGCCTCCTACTGGATTGATACCTTGGTTCTCAAAAACTGAGGGAAATACTTACGCTACTCTGCTGCATCATCCCTTCCTCTTCGAGGAAAACCAACGCAAGCTCAAGGCGTAGCAAGAAGGATTTCTGGCGCCGTTGCCGGGGAGTCTACGCAAAAAGTCAACATACCAAGTACCCATCACAATCCCTATCTCTCGCATTACATTATTTGCCATTTGCCTCTTTTTTTCCTCTCCCCCACTTCACCCTTGCCGTTTTATTCGCCCTCTCTCTCTCTATCCTCCCTCTCTATTTGCCTCTTTTGCCCACTTGCTTTTTGTTTGCTCGTGTGTTAGATTGCTTCTTTGTCGCGATGGCTCAAGATACTACCAAATTGTGTGACTTCATGAATACCAATAATAATGATTTCCTTAGCACTCCGATTGCTTCTCTTGCTAATACTGAATCTTGTGAAATCAATGCTGCTTTGTTGAATCTTGTTATGAAAGATCAATTCGTCGGCCTTCCTAGTGAAGATGCCGCTACTCATCTGAATAGCTTCGTTGATTTATGTGATATGCAAAAGAAAAAAGATGTCGAAAATTAAAATTAAAGATCATGAGTTTTATGCTTTGTGTGATTTGGGTGCTAGTGTCTCTACTATTCCCAAGACTTTGTGTGATTTGCTAGATTTCCGTAATTTTGATGATTGCTCTCTAAACTTGCATCTTGCGGATTCCACTATTAAGAAAACTATGGGAAGGATTAATGATGTTCTTATTGTTGCAAATAGGAATTATGTGCCCGTAGATTTCATTATTCTTGATATAGATTGCAATCCTTCTTGCCATATTATTCTTGGTAGACCTTTCCTTAGAACGGTTGGTGCGATTATTGATATGAAGGAAGGGAATATTATATTTCAATTTCCATTAAAAAAAGGCATGGAACACTTTCCAAGAAATAAAATAAAATTGCCATATGAAACTATCATGAGAGCCACTTATGGATTGCCTACCAAAGATGGCAATACCTAGATATATCCTCGCTTTTATGCCTAGCTAGGGGCGTTAAATGATAGCGCTTATTGGGAGGCAACCCAATTTTATTTTTATTCCTTGCCTTTTGCTCCTGTTTAGTAATAAATAAATTATTTAGCCTCTGTTTTGGTTGTGTTTTTTGTGTTTAATTAGTGTTTGTGCCAAGTAGAACCGTTGGGAAGACTTGGGGAAAGTCTTGTTGAACTTGCTGTAAAAAACAGAAACTTTAGCGCTCACGAGAACTGCTGTCATTTTTATTTGAAGAGTGATATTTAGTTAATTCTTTTTGCAGATGATTAATAGATAAATTCCACACGTCCATCAATTTATTTTAGAATTTTTGGGGTTCCAGATCTTGCGCTAGCTACAGATTACTACAGACTGTTCTGTTTTTGATAGATTCTGTTTTTCGTGTGTTGTTTGCTTATTTTGATGAATCTATGGTTAGTAAAATAGTTTATAATCCATAGAGAAGTTGGCATACAATAGGTTTAACACCAATATAAATAAATAATGAGTTCATTACAGTACCTTGAAGTGGTCTTTTGTTTTCTTTCGCTAACGGAGCTCACGAGTTTTCTACTTTAAGTTTTGTGTTGTGAAGTTTTCAAGTTTTGGGTGAATTCTTTTGATGGATTATGGAACAAGGAGTGGCAAGAGCCTAAGCTTGGGGATGCCCATGTCACCCACAAGATAATACAAGGACACCAAAAAGTCAAAGCTTGGGGATGCCCCGGAAGGCATCCCCTCTTTCGTCCACATTCATCAGTAATTTACTTGGAGCTATATTTTTATTCACCAACATGATATGTGTTTTGCTTGGAGCGTATTGTATTATTTGTGTCTTTGTGTCTTAGTATTCCATAATCATCCTTGCTGTACACACCTTTTGAGAGAGCCATAAATGAATTATAATTTGATAGAATACTCTATGTGCTTCACTTATATCTTTTGAGCTAAGTAAGTTTTGCTCTATGTGCTTCACTTATATCTTTTGAGCTAAGTAGTTTTTATCTATCTGCTTCACTTATATCTTTTGAGCTAAGTAGTTTTGCTCTATGTGCTTCACTTATATCTTTTGAGCTAAGTAGTTTTGTTCTATGTGCTTCACTTATATCTTTTGAGCTAAGTAGTTTTGCTCTATGTGCTTCACTTATATCTTTTGATCTAAGTAGTTTTGCTCTATGTGCTTCACTTAGATCTTTTAGAGCACGGTGGTGGATTTGTTTTGAAGAAACTATTGATCTCTCATGCTTCACTTAAATTATTTTGAGAGTCTTAATAGCATGGTAATTTGCTTAATAATAATATGCTTGGTATTCAAGATTTGTGAAACTTTCTTTTGAGTGTGTTGAATACTAAGAAAAGATTGAAGCATGATAATTGTTTTGAGATATGGAGGTGATAATATTAAAGTCATGCTAATTGAGTAGTTGTGAATTTAAAGAATACTTGTGTTAAAGTTTGTGATTCCCGTAGCATGCACGTATGGTGAACCGTTATGTGATGAAGTCGGAGCATGATTTATTTATTGATTGTCTTCCTTATGAGTGGCGGTCGGGGACGAGCGATGGTCTTTTCCTACCAATCTATCCCCCTAGGAGCATGCGCGTAATACTTTGCTTTGATAACTTCTAGATTTTTGCAATAAGTATATGAGTTCTTTATGACTAATGTTGAGTCCATGGATTATATGCACTCTCACCCTTCCACCTTTGCTAGCCTCTCTAATACCGCGCACCTTTTGCCGGTATCATACACCTACCATATACCTTCCTCAAAACAGCCACCATACCTACCTATTATGGCATTTCCATAGCCATTCCGAGATATATTTCCATGCAACTTTCCACCATCTAGTTCATCATGACACATTCATCATTGTCATATTGCTTAGCATGATTATGTAGTTGACATAGTATTTGTGGCAAAGCCACCGTTCATAATTTTTTCATACTTGTCACTCTTGATTCATTGGATATCCCGGTACACCGCCGGAGGCATCCATATAGAGTCATACTTTGTTTTAGAATCGAGTTGTAATCATTGAGTTGTAAATAAATAAAAGTGTGATGATCATCATTTAATAGAGCATTGTCCCAATAAAATAAAGGCCAAAGAAAAAAAAGAAGGCCCAAAAAAGAAAATAAATAAAAAGGGGCAATGCTACTATCCTTTTACCACACTTGTGCTTCAAAGTAGCACCATGATCTTCATAGTAGAGAGTCTCTCATGTTATCACTTTCATATACTAGTGGGAATTTTACATTATAGAACTTGGCTTGTATATTCCAATAATGGGCTTCCTCAAATTGCCCTAGGTCTTCATGAGCAAGCAAGTTGGATGCACACCCACTTTGTTTCTTTTTGAGCTTTCATGCATTTATAGCTCTAATGCATCCGTTGCATGACAATCCCTACTCACTCACATTGATATCTATTGATGGGCATCTCCATAGCCCGTTGATACGCCTAGTTGATGTGAGACTATCTTCCCCTCCTTTTTGTCTTCTCCACAACCACCATTCTATTCCACCTATAGTGCTATATCCATGGCTCATGCTCATGTATTGCGTGAAGATTGAAAAAGTTTTGAAAAAGTTAGAGTATGAAACAATTGCTTGGCTTGTCATCGGGGTTGTGCATGATTTAAATACTTTGTGTGGTGAAGATGGAGCATAGCCAGACTATATGATTTTGTAGGGATAACTTTCTTTGGCCATGTTATTTTGAGAAGACATAATTGCTTTGTTAGTATGCTTGAAGTATTATTATTTTTATGTCAATATAAACTTTTGTCTTGAATCTTTCTAATCTGAATATTCATATCACAATTAAGAAGATTTGCATTGAAATTATGCCAAGTAGCACTCCGCATCAAAAATTCTCTTTTTATCATTTACCTACTCGAGGACGAGCAGGAATTAAGCTTGGGGATGCCTGATACGTCTCCAACGTATCTATAATTTTTGAGTGCTCCATGCTATATTATCTACTGTTTTGGACTATATTGGGCTTTATTTTCCACTTTTATATTATTTTTGGGACTAACCTATTAACCCGAGGCCCAGCCCAGAATTGCTGTTTTTTGCCTATTTCAGTGTTTCAAAGAAACAGAATATCAAACGGAGTCCAAATGGAATAAAACCTTCGGAAATGTGATTTTCTTACCGAACGTGATCCAGGAGACTTGGACCCTACTCCAAGGAGTCAAAGAGGAGGTCACGAGGGTGGGGGGCGCGCCCCCCTGCCTCGTGGGCCCCTCGGTGCTCCACCGACGTACTCCTTCCTCCTATATATACCTACGTACCCCCAAACGATCAGAACAGGAGCCAAAAACCTAATTCCACCGCCGCAACTTTCTGTATCCACGAGATCCCATCTTGGGGCCTGTTCCGGAGCTCCGCCGGAGAGGGCCGTTGTCGGTGTGAAAACCGACGGATCTCGGGTAGGGGGTCCCAAACTGTGCGTCTAGGCCGGATGGTAACAGGAGGTAAGGGACACGAAGTTTTACCCAGGTTTGGGCCCTCTTGATGGAGGTAAACCCCTACGTCCTGCTTGATTAATATTGATGATATGGGTAGTACAAGAGTAGATCTACCACGAGATCGGAGAGGCTAAACCCTAGAAGCTAGCCTATGGTATGATTGTTGTGTATGTTGTCCTACGGACTAAAACCCCCCGGTTTATATAGACATCGGAGAGGGTTAGGGTTACACAAAGTCGGTTACAATGGTAGGAGATCCACATATCCGTATCGCCAAGCTTGCCTTCCACGCCAAGGAAAGTCCCTCCCGGACACGGGACGAAGTCTTCAATCTTGTATCTTCATAGTCCAGGAGTCCGGCTGAAGGTATAGTCCGGCCATCCGGACACCCCCTAATCCAGGACTCCCTCAGTAGCCCCTGAACCAGGCTTCAATGACGACGAGTCCGGCGCGCAGATTGTCTTCGGCATTGCAAGGCAGATTCCTCCTCCAAGTACTTCATAGAAGATTTTGAACACAAAGATAGTGTCCGGCTCTGCAAAATAAATTTCCACATATTTCCATAGAGAGAATAATGTTCACACCAATCTAATCTGCTGACGTATTCCGTAGCATGACAACACCACGGCCAAGGCTTTATTCGAATCGTTTTATTATCCCACCTCAGCGTGTCATGCGAGGCGGTTTCCTTGGCACGTCTTGTTAAAGCAGAGATCGTGTCCCCTTATTCCGGGATTCTCATCGATACGGGCGTGGGTAACCCAACCGCTTCTAGGACTCCTAGACTATAGGCAAGTCCAAACGGCCACGGAGGGGACGCTTGATATTCACCCTCTTTATAAAGGGACAAGGCTTTTATTTTTTTCCCTTTCGTGCTCAATCAAATCCTTCCCCCACCTCAAGCTCAAACACCCAAAGTTCAGGTCAGGTGCTTCGAACCTTCAATCATGTCCGGATCTAGCCTTCAAGGCCGATGGATGCCTTCCTCCGTCACGGAAGAAGACATCAAAAAGTTGAGGGAGGCCAGATATCTTACCGCCGAGGTTTCGCATCGGCTGCCTGCCCGAGGGCAGGCCGTCCCCTCCCCCGAACCCAACGAGAACGTCGTGTTCGTCTCCCACTTCCTCCGAGGTCTAGGCCTTGCTCTGGATCCTTTCGTCAGGGGTTTGATGTTTTATTACGGGCTAGATTTCCATGATCTAGCTCCGGACTACTTTCTTCATATCACGACATTTATTGTCGTGTGTGAGGCCTTCCTCCGGGTTACCCCTCACTTTGGCCTATGGCTCAAGACCTTTTGAAGTAAAGCCAAAGATGATCGAGGGGCGACATGCAGCGTGCAAAGGTGCCTCAATATGCAAGATGACGGGAGCTCCATGGACCAAAGGTTCCATTCCAGAGGTGTCTGAATTGTGGCAACAGGAGTGGTTCTACATCACGGCTCCTAGAAGTGCCAAGTGGGCGGCCGCCCCTGTTTTCCGCTCGGGCCCTCCACCACAACTGATGTCATGGATCAGCAAAGGTCTGAGCTGGGGTCCAGCCAAGGACGTGCCTATACTGCAAAGCCGCATTCGAGATCTCTTCAATGGAGATTTTAGTTTGGTTGCGGTAATACAAGTTATGTTGGTTCGTCAAGTCCAGCCTTGCAAACGCCGTCCCCTTCACTTGTGGGAGTTCAATCCCGAGGGACCGCGTGTCATTCAAAATTTCCTTGGCCTGACGCACGAGGATATGTACAAGTCATTCTTTGGACCTCGGGTAGAGTGTCCGGAAATCACCGAGGACGTGGTCCTGAGCAGTAACCGTGCCGCCGAACAGGTAAGGAATCTTCCGGCCGAACATACTATCTCTCATTTGTTACGAAGTTATTTCTGAGAGTTCGCTTTTTGACCAGGACTGGCTAACAAAGGCGAAGTTGATTCGGTGTTCGGCCCCCCTCCCTGAGGGTTTGGACAATCCGGTATTGGAAAAGATGCTCCAGGTCGCACCTTGCCCGGAGCCCTTGAAGGAAGACACTGGGGAGGATAATACGGGCGGACGTGGGCCCCCAACGCTGCCCATTCTAATCGAGGGAGCGAGCGTCTCCATGAAGGAAGACGACCGGAGGAGGAACAGGACTGCGCCCGGGGATTCGGAAGCCGAAGCTTCCAAATGGGAGAAGAAGTCTCCCACAGAGGGTCCTACCTTGGGGGTGCTTTTGCCGCACAAAGTCCGCAGGGGGATCAATTCTCCAGCGAGTCGTAAGTGACCCGAAATACTTTAATAGTACAGGTATGCCATCTTTTTCTTCTGAGAAAATAACCACCGCATATATCTTTGCAGTTCGGGCCTTAGCCCCTCTCAAATGAGCTCGTCTTCAAGGGATCTTCTTCCAGAGATGATGGAGAGCGAAACGCCTCCTCCGGATTCCTCCGCTCCGGAAGCGGGCGACCCCGAAGTGTCGTCACGGAGGGCCTCTCCGAGTCCGGTGAGGCCAGAAGATAATCCCATTGACCCCCAAAGCTCCCAGTGTCCGGCTCCCGATGAGAGCAGACAAAAGAGTCCGGCACCGTCTGGTGTGCGATCAGATGTTCTGAGGGAGTTGGTGGGGCGAGCGGCCATCTCATATGAACACCGTATGCTGATGAATACGGTGATGGAGAGAATCTCGTCCGCCAAAAGCGGATTGCATGAAGCTTTTATGAGTCTGCTGACAGGCTTTGAGGTACGTAAAATAATGTATGATAGTCCTGCACATGCTAGGTGTGCCCTGTGTAGATAGTAGCCCCCGAGACTCTGGTTGTCGTCGGAAACGACGATGAACAGAGGATCATATTCCCAGGTAATAACCATACTGCCTCTATGTGCAGGTGATGGAAGCTCCGGTGGCTAGCCGGACTAGCGAGTTTGCCCATTTAAAACGGCAGTTAGATGCGGTAGACGCCGACATCGAGCTTGCTAACAAAAGGCTTGACGAGGCATAGGGTAAGTGTCATTATCTGGTAAACGCCACATAGTAAGAGCAGCATGATGCCAGTATCTTTAATATGTTGTGACTACAGATGGAGCTGCCACTGTTGAAGCCTTGCGGGCAGAACTTGCCCGAGCCAAGGAACAAGTGAGGTTTGGTAATGCGGCTGCTTTGAAGGCGGCCGAAGAGTTGAAAGCCGAGAAGGCCGCGCATGGCGAGAGCCGAGATAAGATGGCCAAGATGGCCATAGAATTAAAAGCCGCCGCTGACCGTTGCCGAGTTCTTGAAAAGGAAGACCTAGCGAAGGCATCGGGCCTTGAGAAGGCTGCTGCGACGAGAAAAGACATCCGCTCTGCTATGAGGGCGAAGAAGGAGGAGCTGCGGGAAGCTGGGGATATTGTAGCTGGGAAATCCTTTATGTTGCGGAGGAAGTTCGGAGATCCATGGTATGCCCCTCTGGATCGGCTGTGGAGTTCGGAGGATGTGTATATGGATTTGGCGGCGAGCGCCGCCGATGCAGCCAAGTACTTCCAGGGTCAGACGGACCGTGAAGTGGACCAGCTGTTTTGGTCACAATTCCATTCTCCCGAGCGTATGTTTTCATTGACTGACCAATTAGCCGAATGGGCCGAACTGAATAGGTTTTCCGGACTCGCCATGAGGTCTGTTGTGGATCAGCTATGGCCGGAAAGGCCAAAACCGAACAACTATTTCAGCTTGGTGCAGCAGTTCCTTGACGTGGTGCCGCGCATTAATGCGATGATGAGGTCGGCATGCATAGAGGGCTCACGGATGGCCTTTGCCCGTATTAAAGCATACTGGGTGGAGATGGATGCTACCACTGTTGCGGCGCGGGATTCGGCCATAGGCCGAATGGCTGCTGAGCACTACTTTGAAGAAGTTCTTGAGGGTGCTCGTTTGATAGAGACCCAGTGCTCAAAAAATATTATGTTTGAGTGACATGTAATCTCATTGTAAGAGAAATGCTTTTATAAGTTTTAAGGCTATTTTTATACTTTTGCCTGAAAGTAATATGATGCCTCCTGGGCGGCCGTTTATGTATACATGTGTATAACCTGAAAGATTGCAGTCGTCGGCTTCAACCCCCACGCATATAATGTAGAGGTGCTCGCAAAAAACACGCGTTCACACTTAACCCAACGTCTTGGTCCTATTAAGGAGGTGATAGCGGAGCGAGCGAGGCAACCGGACTATAATGCTTTAGCACTTTCACTTAGCCATAGGAGTTTGACAGTGGGGCTACTAGATAGCCCCTGGTGGCTCCGCACTCTCCCGATCCCGGGGTGCGTACATGCCTTGCCGAAAAACGGCCCTTCGTTAAGGCGGAGGAATTCTAACATTCCAACAGGTCATCGAGTGGTTGACCAGTCTCACGCTATATCATGACAGTCAGTTTTCGGCTTTCTCTACTGAGGTGCTCGTCCGGATGAACCAGGGCACAATCGCAGTAGTTCTCTTGGTGCTACCTTAGCCGGTAAAGCGGAACGTAAGGCACCAAAACACAGGAGCCAGGCAAACCCAACATTTGACCAAAGACAATGATTTGGAGCTGATGCATATAGGGCCAAACTTGCGACGCCGAACACTCCCTAAGGTATTCGGTCTTTGTGGTATAAACCGGGCCTAAATAATGGCTTTTGTAAGAAGCCCCTTGTGTCCAGGTACGTGCATTGTTCTGGCGTGGCCACATGCCAAGACGTCAGCATCCTTCTCAACGGTGGATATGTATCAACAAGAGACAGTAAAAAAGGTTTACGCAGGGTCTTAATCTAAAAATAATCCTTGGAGCGGGTCCCTGCTGCACGTCTGCGCCTGTGTCTCCGTTGTGCCATATCCTGGATGGGTGTAGCACGATGACCATCTGTAAAAGAGAGGAATTTAGGTGAAAAAGTTGTCGTGCAAAAAGATAGTTTTTAAAGAAACCATGTATAATTCAAGATGAGAAAAAATTGCCACTTGTCTGCGCGCCTTGAGCCCCTTGTATTGACAAATAGGGGTGTGACCATTTATTCGGTATAAATAGCGGCGCTGGACTTGATTAGTTGTGTCTGAGGTCTTGACGACATATTGGATGCTTTCGCTGGTCCGGGTGCCTTTAGTGTGCGGCTGCCAAGGCAGCCACACTCTCTTCGGCGCACAGAGATCGCTTGATATTTCCGTTCACTGAAATGATGCCACGTGGACCGGGCATCTTGAGTGTGAGGGAGGCGTAGTGTGGTATTGCATTAAAGCGAGCGAAAGCTTCACGTCCGAGCAGTGCTTGATAGACACTTTGGAACGGAGCGATGTGGAAGGTTAAATGCTCGCGACGGAAGTTATCGGGGGAGCCGAATATAACTTGTAGTAGGAGGGAGCCCGTACAACGAGCCCCTGGGCCTGGCATTACTCCTTTAAAGGTAGTATTGCTATGGCGAATTTTTGTTGGGTCTAACCCCATCTCGCGGATTGTATCCTGATATATTAGGTTTAGATTGCTGCCACCGTCCATCAAGACTCATGTGAGATGAAATCCGTCAATAATTGGGTCTAGAACCAATGCGGCGAATCCGCCATGACGGGTGCTAGTGGGATGGTCCCTTCGATCAAAGGTGATCGGGCAGGGGGACCATGGGTTGAGCTTTGGGGCGACTGGCTCTACCGCGTATACGTCCCTTAACGCGCCTTCCGCTCCCTCTTGGGGATGTGGGTTGCGTATATCATGTTTACCGTCCGCACTTGTGGGGGAAAACCCTTCTGTCCACTGTTGTTCAGCGGCCGGGGCTCTTCGTCGTCATCGCTATGCAGCTCCTTGTCTTTATTTTCATCATTTAACTTGCCTGCCTGCTTGAACACCCAACAATCCCTGTTGGTGTGATTGGCTGGCTTTTCGGGGGTGCCATGTATCTGGCACAAGCGGTCGAGTATTCGGTCCAAACTGGACGGGCCCCTAGGATTTCTTTTGAATGGCTTTTTCCGCTGACCGGATTTATAGCTTCTGAATCCGACATTAACTGTCGTATCCTCAGCATTGTCACCGTTAATGCGGCGCTTCTGCTTGTTGCGACGCGACCTGCCACTACTGTCCCTGGTATCTGAATTACCAGGGTTCTTGGTCATATTGTTGCTACGAGCAAGCCAGCTGTCTTCTCCCGCGCAAAAGCGGGTCATGAGTGTCGTGAGTGCTGCCATAGATTTTGGCTTTTCCTGTCCAAGGTGTCGGGCAAGCCACTCATCACAGATATTGTGCTTGAAGGCTGCTAGGGCCTCTGCGTCCGGATAGTCGACTATTTGATTTTTGTTTGTTAGGAACCGTGTCCAGAATTGCCTGGCCGATTCCTCTGGCTGCTGAATTACGTGGCTTAGGTCATCGGCGTCTAGTGGTCGCACATAAGTGCCCTGGAAATTGTCGAGGAATGCGGCTTCTAGGTTGTAGGATCGAAAGTATGTCTAGAGGGGGGGTGATTAGACTACTTGACCAAATAAAAACTTAGCCTTTTCCCAATTTTAGTTCTTGGCAGATTTTAGCTATTGTAGGACAAGTCAAGCAATCATCACACAATTCAAGCAAGCATGCAAAGAGTATATTGGCAGCAGAAAGTAAAGCATGCAACTTGCAAGAATGTAAAGGGAAGGGTTTGGAGAATTCAAACGCAATTGGAGACATGGATGTTTTTCCCGTGGTTCGGATAGGTGGTGCTATCCTACATCCACGTTGATGGAGACTTCAACCCACAAAGGGTAACGGTTGCGCGAGTCCACGGAGGGCTCCATCCACGAAGGGTAACGGTTGCGCGAGTCCACGAAGGGCTCCACCCACGAAGGGTCCACGAAGAAGCAACCACCCACAAAGGGTCCACGAAGTAGCAACCTTGTCTATCCCACCATGGCCATCACCCACAAAGGACTTGCCTCACTAGCGGTAGATCTTCACGAAGTAGGCGACCTCCTTGCCCTTACAAACTCCTTGGTTCAACTCCACAATCTTGTCGGAGGCTCCCAAGTGACACCTAGCCAATCTAGGAGACACCACTCTCCAAGAAGTAACAAATGGTGTGTAGGTAATGAACTCCTTGCTCTTGTGCTTCAAATGATAGTCTCCCCAACACTCAACTCTCTCTCATAGGATTTGGATTTTGTGGAAAGAAGATTTGAGTGGAAAGCAACTTGGGAAGGCTAGAGATCAAGATTCATATGGTAGGAATGGAATGTCTTGATCTCAACACATGAGTAGGTGGTTCTCTCTCAGAACATATGAGTTGGAATTGTGTATGTGTTCTGATGGCTCTCTCCACGAATGAAGAGGATGTGGAGGGGTATATATAGCCTCCACACAAAATCCAACCATTACACACAGTTTTCCAATCTCGGTGGGACCGAATCAACAAACTCGGTCGGACCGAAAAGGTAAACCTAGTGACCGTTAGAGATTTTTGGTGGGACTGACATGCAACTCGGTAGGACCGATATGGTTAGGGTTTGGGCATAACGTAATCTCGGTGAGACCGATTACACAAACTCGGTGGGACCGATTTTGGTAATAAGCTAACCAGAGAGTTGGTCAGGCAAACTCGGTGGGACCGATTTGCTCTTTCGGTGAGACCGAAAAGTTACAAAAAGGAAACACTGAATTTACATTGCAATCTCGGCGGGACCGATCCGCTCTTTCGGTGAGACCGAAAAGTTACGAAAGGGAAACAGAGAGTTTGCAATCCCATCTCGGTGAGACCGAGATCCCTATCGGTAGAACCGATTTGCTAGGGTTTGGCAGTGGCTTATGACAAGTGAAACTCGGTGGCGCCGGATAGAAAGAATCGGTAGGACCGAGTTTGGCTTAGGTTTTAGGTCATATGTGGATATGGGAAAGTAGTTGAGGGTTTTGGAGCATATCACTAAGCACATGAAGCAAGAGGCTCATTAAGCAACACCTCATCCCTCCTTGATAGTATTGGCTTTTCCTAAAGACTCAATGTGATCTTGGATCACTAAAATATAAAATGAAGAGTCTTGAGCTTTTGAGCTTGAGCCAATCCTTTGTCCTTAGCATTTTGAGGGTTCCACTTTCACATCCATGCCATGCCAATCATTGAGCTTTCCTGAAATAATCATCTTGGAATAGCATTAGCTCAATGAGCTATATGTTGTTATGAATTACCAAAACCACCTAGGGATAGTTGCACTTTCACAGGTCCTCCCAACAACTAATTGATCCTGCTGGCAAGCTGTTAAGCTAATGACGAGCTGGTCCTTTAAGCTTGAGTGGGAGGTATTTGATGGCGTGGAGATCATCGCCGCAGGCCATGTGGATATGAAGGAGATAATCCTCGATCCATACCGCAGGATCTGTTGTGCCATCGTATGATTCGATGTTTACGGGTTTGAAACCCTCGGGGATTTGATGATCCATTACTTCGTCTGTGAAGCATAGTGGGTGTGCGGTGCCTCTGTACTGGGCTATATCACGACGTAGCTCCAATGAGCTTTGTCTACTGTGTTCGGCCCTACCGGATTTGTGTCCGGCGTGACGGTTATCGTCTCGAGTCGTGGGGCGCCCACGCGATCCGTAGATCGATCTTGTTTGCCTTGCCTTGTCCTCCAACATATCTCGTAGGTCTGGCACATTTTCCCGTGCCTTGGTACGGGGTGCGGCTTGAGTGGAGGGCCGAGAGGCCTCTCTATCGCGGCCACGAGGTGGCCGGTCGGCCGTATCAAGTGCTGGTGATGTAGGTTTAAGTGCTTCCTCCTCTAATCGGGGTAGCAACCTGCGCTTTGGGTAGCTCTTGGAGGGGCGTTCGAGTTTATGCTCTTCGGCCGCAAGGACTTTAGTCCATTTGTCGACTAGAAAATCTTGATCAGCTCTAAGCTGTTGCTGTTTTTTCTTGAGGCTTCTTGCCGTGGCCATAAGCCTGCGTTGAAAACGCTCTTGCTCGACAGGATCCTCTGGCACGACAAATTCGTCGTCATCGAGGCTTGCTTCGTCTTCGGAGGGAGGCATATAATTATCATCCTCGACCTCTCTGTCTGCCGCTCTCTCATGAGGGCTGGCTTCTCCATCCTCCTGTGCTGAATCTTGCTGGAGGGGGTTTTCTTTGGCACTCTCCAGAGTATTATTATCTCCCGTGCTGGAATCACCGTATTTGCTTTGGTGGGATTTTGAGCGGCGCCGCTGACGTCGGCGCTTAGGCTGTTTCTTGGAGGGGTCATCCTCCGCTGTTCCATCGCCATCTCCTTCTTTTGGGGTGTCCACCATGTATATGTCATATGACGAGGTGGCTTTCCAGGGCCCAATAGGCGCTGGTTCTTCATCGTCTCCTGCATCAGCGTCCATACCGTCGATGTCTTCGGAGTCGAAGTCGAGCATGTCGGTTAAATCATCGACAGTGGCTACAAAGTGGGTGGTGGGTGGGCTTTGAATTTCTTCATCGTCCGTATCCCAACCTTGCTGACCGTAGTCCGGCCAGGGCTCTCCTGATAAAGAGAGAGACTTTAGTGTCTTCAGAATATCGCCGAAGGGCGAGTGCTGAAAGATGTCCGCAGCGGTAAACTCCATGATCGGCGCCCAATTGGATTCAATCGGCAGGGGCGCGGATGGTTCGGAGTCCGAGGAGGAGTCCGGCTCCTTGGAGTCACGAGTCTCGCGGAGTGCGGGGCTGGTGTTCGGCTCGATCGTTGTTGGGATCGCAGCCCCTGAGGCGGCGTCCAACCACCCATCCTCGATCGGCGCAGTTGACTCCAAATTAAGGGTCGAAGCCGATGCGGGTGCGGCCTCTAGGGCACTGTTCGGCGGCAGAGCTAGATCATGCCCGTCGTGACAGTGCGGCGTGCTCGGCAGTGGCTCGACTCTGTCGAAGATCAAGTCCCCGCGGATGTCAGCCATGTAGTTTAAACTTCCAAACCTGACCTGACGGCCAGGGGCGTAGCTTTCGATCTGCTCCAGATGGCCAAGCAAATTAGCCCGCAGTGCAAAGCCGCCGAAGATAGAGATCTGTCCGGGGAGACAAGTTTCACCCTGGACCGCATCACTATCGATGATAGTAGGAGCCATCAAGCCTGACGGCGACGACACAGACGAACTCTCAATGAAAGCACCAATGTCGGTGTCAAAACCGGCGGATCTCGGGTAGGGGGTCCCGAACTGTGCGTCTAGGCCGGATGGTAACAGGAGGCAAGGGACACGAAGTTTTACCCAGGTTCGGGCCCTCTTGATGGAGGTAAAATGCCACGTCCTGCTTGATTAATATTGATGATATGGGTAGTACAAGAGTAGATCTACCACGAGATCGGAGAGGCTAAACCCTAAAAGCTAGCCTATGGTATGATTGTTGTGTATGTTGTCCTACGGACTAAAACCCTCCGGTTTATATAGACACCGAAGAGGGTTAGGGTTACACAAAGTCCGTTACAATGGTAGGAGATCCACATATCCTTATCGCCAAGCTTTCCTTCCACGCCAAGGAAAGTCCCTCCCGGACACGGGACGAAGTATTCAATCTTGTATCTTCATAGTCCAGGAGTTCGGCTGAAGGTATAGTCCGGCCATCCGGACACCCCCTAATCCAGGACTCCCTCAGCCGTCATCACGGAGGGCTTCTACATCATCCTAGCCCCTCCGATGAAGTGTGAGTAGTTTACCACAGACCTTCAGGTCCATATTTAGTAGCTAGATGGCTTCTTCTCTCTTTTTGGATCTCAATACAAAGTTCTCCCCCTCTCTTGTGGAGATCTATTCGATGTAATCTTCTTTTTGCGATGTGTTTGTTGAGACCGATGAATTGTGGGTTTATGATCAAGTCTATCTATGAATAATATTTGAATCTTCTCTGAATTCTTTTATGTATGATTGGTTATCTTTGCAAGTCTCTTCGAATTATCCGTTTGGTTTGGCCAACTAGATTGGTAGTTCTTGCCATGGGAGAAGTGCTTAGCTTTGGGTTCAATCTTGCGATGTCCTTTCCCAGTGACAGAAGGGGAAGCAAGGCACGTATTGTATCGTTGCCATCAAGGATAACAAGATGGGGTTTATTTCATATTGCATGAATTTATCTCTCTACATCATGTCATCTTGCTTAAGGTGTTGCTCTGTTTTTAACTTAATACTCTAGATGCATGCTGGATAGCGGTCGATGAGTGGAGTAATAGTAGTAGATGCAGAATCATTTCGGTCTACTTGTCACGGACGTGATGCCTATATACATGATCATGCCTAGATATTCTCATAACTATGCTCAATTCTGTCAATTGCTCAACAGTAATTTGTTCACCCACCATAGAATACTTATGCTCTTGAGAGAAGCCACTAGTGACACCTATGGCCCCCGGGTCTATTCTCATCATATCAATATCCACAACTTTAATCTTGCTTTGCTTTTTTACTTTGCCTTTACTTTTTTACTTTGCATCTTTATACCAAAAATACCAAAAATATTATATCTATCAAATCTCACTCTTGTAAGTGACCGTGAAGGGATTGACAACCCCTAATCGCGTTGGTTGCGAGTAGCTATCGTTTTGTGCAGGTACGAGGGACTTGAGCGTGGCCTCCTACTGGATTGATACTTTGGTTCTCAAAAACTGAGGGAAATACTTACGCTACTCTGCTGTTGGGGAACGTAGTAATTTCAAAAAAATTCCTACGCACATGCAAGATCATGGTGATGCATAGCAACGAGAGGGGAGAGTGTGATCTACGTACCCTTGTAGACCGACAGCGGAAGCGTTAGCACAACGCGGTTGATGTTGTCATACGTCTTCATGGCCCGACCGATCAAGCACCAAAACTACGGCACCTCCGAGTTTTAGCACATGTTCAGCTCGATGACGATCCACGGACTCCGATCCAGCAAAGTGTCAGGGAAAAGTTCCGTCAGCACGACGGCGTGGTGATGATCTTGATGTACTACCGTCGCAGGGCTTCGCCTAAGCACCGCTACAATATTATCGAGGATTATGGTGGAAGGGGGCACCACACACGGCTAAGAATATGATCACGTGGATCAACTTGTGTCTAGGGGTGCCCCCGGCCCTCGTATATAAAGGATCAAGGGGGGGGGGGCTGCGGCCGGCCAGGAGGAGGGCGCGCCAGGAGGAGTCCTACTCCCACCGGGAGTAGGATTCCCCCCCTTTCCTAGTTGGAATAGGATTCGGGAGGGGGAAAGAGGAGAGAGAGAAGGAAGGGGGGCGCCGCCCCCTCTCCTTGTCCTATTCGGACTAGGGGGGGGGGGGAGGGGCGCGCGGCCCAGCCCTGGCCACCTCTCCTCTCTTCCACTAAAGCCCACTAAGGCCCATATACCTCCCGGGGGGTTCCGGTAACCTCCCGGTACTCCAGTAAAATCCCAATTTCATCCGGAACACTTCCGATATCCAAATATAGGCTTCCAATGTATCAATCTTGATGTCTCGACCATTTCGAGACTCCTCGTCATGTCCGTGATCACATCCGGGACTCCGAACAAACTTCGGTACATCAAAATGCATAAACTCATAATATAACTGTCATCGAAACCTTAAGCGTGCGGACCCTACGGGTTCGAGAACAACGTAGACATGACCGAGACACGTCTCCGGTCAATAACCAATAGCGGAACCAGGATGCTCATATTGGCTCCTACATATTCTACGAAGATCTTTATCGGTCAGACCGCATAACAACATACGTTGTTCCCTTTGTCATCGGTATGTTACTTGCCCGAGATTCGATCGTCGGTATCTCAATACCTAGTTCAATCTTGTTACCGGCAAGTCTCTTTACTCGTTCCGTAATACATCATCTCGCAACTAACTCATTAGTTGCAATGCTTGCAAGGCTTAGGTGATGTGCATTACCGAGAGGGCCCAAAGATACCTCTCCGACAATCGGAGTGACAAATCCTAATCTCGAAATACGCCAACCCAACATGTACCTTTGGAGACACCTGTAGAGCTCCTTTATAATCACCCAGTTATGTTGTGACGTTTGGTAGCACACAAAGTGTTCCTCCGGTAAACGGGAGTTGCATAATCTCATAGTCATAGGAACATGTATAAGTCATGAAGAAAGCAATAGCAACATACTAAACGATCGAGTGCTAAGCTAACGGAATGGGTCAAGTCAATCACATCATTCTCCTAATGATGTGATCCCGTTAATCAAATAACAACTCTTTGTCTATGGTTAGGAAACATAACCATCTTTGATTAACGAGCTAGTCAAGTAGAGGCATACTAGTGACACTCTGTTTGTCTATGTATTCACACATGTATTATGTTTCCGGTTAATACAATTCTAGCATGAATAATAAACATTTATCATGAAATAAGGAAATAAATAATAACTTTATTATTGCCTCTAGGGCATATTTCCTTCAGTCTCCCACTTGCACTAGAGTCAATAATCTAGTTCACATCGCCATGTGATCTAACATCAATAGTTCACATCTTTATGTGGTTAACACCCATAGTTCACATCGATATGTGACCAACACCCAAAGGGTTTACTAGAGTCAGTAATCTAGTTCACATTGCTATGTGATTAACACCCAAAGAGTACTAAGGTGTGATCATGTTTTGCCTGTGAGAGAAGTTTAGTCAACGGGTCTGCCATATTCAGATCCGTAAGTATTTTGCAATTTTCTATGTCTACAATGCTCTGCACAGAGCTACTTTAGCTAATTGCCCCCACTTTCAATATTTATCCAGATGAAGACTAAGAGTCATCCGGATCAGTGCCAAAACTTGTATCGACGTAACCCTTTTACAACGAACCTTTTGTCACCTCCATAATCGAGAAACATATCCTTATTCCACCAAGGATAATTTTGACCGCTGTCCAGTGATCTACTCCTAGATCACTATTGTACTCCCTTGCCAAAATTAGTGTAGGGTATACAATAGGTCTGGTACACAGCATGGCATACTTTATAGAACCTATGGCCAAGGCATAGGGAATGATTTTCATTCTCATTCTATTTTCTGCCATGGTCGGGCTTTGAGTCTTACTCAACTTCACACCTTGTAACACAGGCAAGAATTCTTTCTTTGACTGTTCCATTTTGAACTACTTCAAAATCTTGTCAAGGTATGTACTCATTGAAAAAACTTATCAAGCGTCTTGATCTATCTCTATAGATCTTGATGCTCAATATGTAAGCAGCTTCACCGAGGTCTTTCTTTGAAAAACTTCTTTCAAAACACTCCTTTATGCTTTGCAGAATAATTCTACATTATTTCCGATCAACAATATGTCATTCACATATACTTATCAGAAATGCTGTAGTGCTCCCACTCACTTTCTTGTAAATACAGGCTTCACCGCAAGTCTGTATAAAACTATATGCTTTGATCAACTTATCAAAACATATATTCCAACTCCGAGATGCTTGCACCAGTCCATAGATGGATCGCTGGAGCTTGCATATTTTGTTAGCACCTTTAGGATTGACAAAACCTTCTGATTGCATCATATACAACTCTTCTTTAAATCCATCAAGGAATGTAGTTTTGTTTATCCATTTGCCAGATTTCATAAAAATGTGGCAATTGCTAACATGATTTGGACAGACTTAAGCATCGCTACGAGTGAGAAAATTTCATCGTAGTCAACACCTTGAACTTTTTCAAAAACCTTTTTTCGACAAGTCTAGCTTTGTAGATAGTAATACTACTATCAGCGTCCGTCTTCCTCTTGAAGATCCATTTATTTTCTATGGCTTGCCGATCATCGGGCAAATCCATCAAAGTCCATACTTTGTTCTCATACATGTTCTCATACATGGATCATATCTCAGATTTCATGGCCTCAAACCATTTCGCGGAATCTGGGCTCATCATCGATTCCTCATAGTTCGCAAGTTCGTCATGGTCTAGTAACATGACTTCCAGAACAGGATTACCGTACCACTCTGGTGCGGATCTCACTCTGGTTTACCTACGAGATTCGGTAGTAACTTGATCTGAAGTTACATGATCATCATCATTAGCTTCCTCACTAATTGGTGTAGTAGTCACAAGAACAGATTTCTGTGATGAACTACTTTCCAATAAGGGAGAAGGTACGGTTACCTCGTCAAGTTCTACTTTCCTCCCACTCACTTCTTTCGAGAGAAACTCCTTCTCTAGAAAGTTTCCGAATTTAGCAACAAAAGTCTTGCCTTCGGATCTGTGATAGAAGGTGTATCCAATAGTTTCCTTTGGATATCCTATGAAGACACATTTCTCCGATTTGGGTTCGAGCTTATCAGGTTGAAACTTTTTCATATAAGCATCACAATCCCAAACTTTAAGAAACGACAACTTTGGTTTCTTGCCAAACCACAGTTCAGATTGTGTCATCTCAACGGACTTAGATGCTGCCCTTTTAAACGTGAATGCAGCTGTCTTTAATGCATAACCCCAAAACGATAGTGTTAGATCGGTAAGAGACATCATAGATCGCACCATATCTAATAAAGTACGGTTATGATGTTCGGACACACCATTATGCTGTGGTGTTCCAGGTGGCGTGAGTAGTGAAACTATTTCACATTGTTTTAACTGAAGGCCAGACTCGTAACTCAAATATTTTACCTCTGTGATCATATCATAGAAACTTTTATTTTCTTGTTACGATGATTCTCCACTTCACTCTGAAATTCTTTGAACTTTTCAAATATTTCAGACTTGTGTTTCATTAAGTAGATATACCCATATCTGCTCAAATCATCTGTGAAGGTCAGAAAATAATGATACCCGCCACGAGCCTTAACACTCATCGGATCTCATACATCAGTATGTATTATTTCCAATAAGTCAGTTGCTCGCTCCATAGTTTCGGAGAACGGCGTTTTAGTCATCTTGCCCATGAGGCATGGTTCGCAAGCATCAACTGATTCATAATCAAGTGATTCCAAAAACCCATTAGCATGGAGTTTCTTCATGCGCTTTACACTAATATGACCTAAACGGCAGTGCCACAAATAAGTTGCACTATCATTATTAACTTTGCATCTTTTGGTTTCAATATTATGATTATGTGTATCACTACGATCGAGATCCAACGAACTATTTTCATTGGGTGTGTAACCATATAAGGTTTTATTCATGTAAACAGAACAACAATTTATTCTCTTACTTAAATGAATAATCGTATTACAATAAACATGATCAAATCATATTCATGCTCAACGCAAACACCAAATAACACTTATTCAGGTTCAACACTAATCCCGAAAGTATAGGGAGTGTGCAATGATGATCATATCAATCTTGGAACCACTTCCAACACACATCGTCACTTCACCCTTAACTAGTCTCTGTTTATTCTGCAACTCCCGTTTCGAGTTACTAACCTTAGCAACTGAACTAGTATCAAATACTGAGGGGTTGCTATAAACACTAGTAAAGTACACATCAATAACATGTATATCAAATATACTTATGTTCACTTTGCCATCCTTCTTATCTGCCAATCACTTGGGGTAGTTCTGCTTCCAGTGATCAGTCCCTTTGCAGTAGAAACACTTAGTCTCAGGCTTAGGACCAGACTTGGGCTTCTTCACTTGAGCAGCAACTTACTTGCTGTTCTTCTTGAAGTTCCCCTTCTTCCCTCTGCCCTTTTCTTGAAACTAGTGGTCTTGTCTAGCATCAACACTTGATGTTTTTCTCGATTTCTACCTTCGTCAATTTCCGCATTACGAAGAGCTTGGGAATCGTTTCCGTTATCCCTTGCATATCATAGTTCATCACGAAGTTCTACTAACTTGGTGATGGTGACTAGAGAATTCTGTCAATCACTATCTTATCTGGAAGATTAACTCCGACTTGATTCAAGCGATTGTAGTACTCAGACAATCTGAGCACATGCTCACTAGTTGAGTGATTCTCCTCCATCTTTTAGCTATAGAACTTGTTGGAGACTTCATATCTCTCAACTCGGGTATTTGCTTGAAATATTAACTTCAACTCCTGGAACATCTCATATGATCCATGACGTTCAAAACGTCTTTTGAAGTCCCGATTCTAAGTCGTTAAGCATGGTGCACTAAACTATTAAGTAGTCATCATATTGAGCTAGCCAAACGTTCATAACGTCTGCATCTGCTCCTGCAATAGGTCTGTCACCTAGCGGTGCATCAAGGACATAATTCTTCTGTGCAGCAATGAGGATAAACCTCAGATCATGGATCCAATCCGCATCATTGCTACTAGCATCTTTCAACACAATTTTCTCTAGGAACATATCAAAATAAACACAGGGAAACAACAATGCGAGCTATTGATCTACAACATGATTTGCAAAATACTACCAGGACTAAGTTCATGATAAATTTAAGTTCAATTAATCATATTACTTAAGAACTCCCACTTAGATAGACATCCCTCTAATCCTCTAAGTGATCACGTGATCCAAATCAACTAAATCATGTCCGATCATCACGTGAGATGGAGTAGTTTCATTGGTGAACATCACTATGTTGATCATATCTACTATATGATTCACGCTTGACCTTCCGTGTTCCGAGGCCATATTTGTATATGCTTGGCTCGTCAAGTATAACCTGAGTATTCCGCGTGTGCAACTGTTTTGCACCCGTTGTATTTAAATGTAGAGCCTATCACACCCGATCATCACATGGTGTCTCAGCACGAAGAACTTTCGCAACGGTGCATACTCAGGGAGAACACTTCTTGATAATTAGTGAGAGATCATCTTATAATGCTACCGTCAATCAAAGCAAGATAAGATGCATAAAAGATAAACATCACATGCAATCAATATAAGTGATATGATATGGCCATCATCATCTTGTGCTTGTGATCTCCATCTTCGAAGCGCCGTCGTGATCACCATCGTCACCGGCGCGACACCTTGATCACCATCGTAGCATCGTTGTCGTCTCGCCAATCTTATGCTTCCACGACTATCGCTACCGCTTAGTGATAAAGTAAAGCATTACAGCGCGATTGCATTGCATACAATAAAGCGACAACCATATGGCTCCTGCCAGTTGCCGATAACTTGGTTACAAAACATGATCATCTCATACAATAAATTTAGCATCATGTCTTGACCATATCACATCACAACATACCCTGCAAAAACAAGTTAGACGTCCTCTACTTTGTTGTTGCAAGTTTTACGTGGCTGCTACGGGTTGAAGCAAGAACCAATCTTACCTACGCATCAAAACCACAACGATAGTTTGTCAAGTTGGTGCTGTTTTAACCTTCGCAAGGACCGGACGTAGCCACACTCGGTTCAACTAAAGTTGGAGAAACTGTCACCCGCTAGCCACCTTTGTGCAAAGCACGTCGGGAGAACCGGTCTCGCGTAAGTGTACGCATAATGTCGGTCCGGGCCGCTTCGTCCAACAATATCGCCGAACCAAAGTATGACATGCTGGTAAGCAGTATGACTTATATCGCCCACAACTCACTTGTGTTCTACTCGTGCATATAACATCAACACATAAAACCTAGGCTCTGATGCCACTGTTGGGGAACGTAGTAATTTCAAAAAATTTCCTACGCACATGCAAGATCATGGTGATGCATAGCAACGAGAGGGGAGAGTGTGATCTACATACCCTTGTAGACCGACAGCGGAAGCGTTAGCACAACGCGGTTGATGTAGTCGTACGTCTTCACGGCCCGACCGATCAAGCACCGAAACTACGGCACCTCCGAGTTTTAGCACACGTTCAGCTTGATGACGATCCCCGGACTCCGATCCAGCAAAGTGTCAGGGAAGAGTTCCGTCAGCACGATGACGTGGTGACGATCTTGATGTAGTACCGTCGCAGGGCTTCGCCTAAGCACCGCTACAATATTATCGAGGATTATGGTGGAAGGGGGCACCGCACACGGCTAAGAATATGATCACGTGGATCAACTTGTGTCTAGGGGTGCCCCCGGCCCTCGTATATAAAGGATCAAGGGGGGGGGCTGCGGCCGGCCAGGAGGAGGGCGCGCCAGGAGGAGTCCTACTCCCACCGGGAGTAGGATTCCCCCCCTTTCCTAGTTGGAATAGGATTCGGGAGGGGGAAAGAGGAGAGAGAGAAGGAAGGGGGGCGCCGCCCCCTCTCCTTGTCCTATTCGGACTAGGGGGGGGGGAGGGGCGCGCGGCCCAGCCCTGGCCACCTCTCCTCTCTTCCACTAAAGCCCACTAAGGCCCATATACCTCCCGGGGGGTTCCGGTAACCTCCCGGTACTCCAGTAAAATCCCAATTTCATCCGGAACACTTCCGATATCCAAATATAGGCTTCCAATGTATCAATCTTGATGTCTCGACCATTTCGAGACTCCTCGTCATGTCCGTGATCACATCCGGGACTCCGAACAAACTTCGGTACATCAAAATGCATAAACTCATAATATAACTGTCATCGAAACCTTAAGCGTGCGGACCCTACGGGTTCGAGAACAACGTAGACATGACCGAGACACGTCTCCGGTCAATAACCAATAGCGGAACCAGGATGCTCATATTGGCTCCTACATATTCTACGAAGATCTTTATCGGTCAGACCGCATAACAACATACGTTGTTCCCTTTGTCATCGGTATGTTACTTGCCCGAGATTCGATCGTCGGTATCTCAATACCTAGTTCAATCTTGTTACCGGCAAGTCTCTTTACTCGTTCCGTAATACATCATCTCGCAACTAACTCATTAGTTGCAATGCTTGCAAGGCTTAGGTGATGTGCATTACCGAGAGGGCCCAGAGATACCTCTCCGACAATCGGAGTGACAAATCCTAATCTCGAAATACGCCAACCCAACATGTACCTTTGGAGACACCTGTAGAGCTCCTTTATAATCACCCAGTTACGTTGTGACGTTTGGTAGCACACAAAGTGTTCCTCCGGTAAACGGGAGTTGCATAATCTCATAGTCATAGGAACATGTATAAGTCATGAAGAAAGCAATAGCAACATACTAAACGATCGAGTGCTAAGCTAACGGAATGGGTCAAGTCAATCACATCATTCTCCTAATGATGTGATCCCGTTAATCAAATAACAACTCTTTGTCTATGGTTAGGAAACATAACCATCTTTGATTAACGAGCTAGTCAAGTAGAGGCATACTAGTGACACTCTGTTTGTCTATGTATTCACACATGTATTATGTTTCTGGTTAATACAATTCTAGCATGAATAATAAACATTTATCATGAAATAAGGAAATAAATAATAACTTTATTATTGCCTCTAGGGCATATTTCCTTCATCTGCTGCATCATCCCTTCCTCTTCGGGGAAAACCAACGCAAGCTCAAGACGTAGCAAGTCCCGGGCTACCCACGAGGGTGGGGGCGCGCCCCCCTACCTCGTGGACAGCCCGGAGATCCACCGATGTACTTATTCCTCCTATATATATCCATATACCCTAAAAACTTCAGGAAGCAGAATAGATCGGGAGTTCCACCGCCAGAAGCCTCCGTAGCCACCGAAAGCCAATCTAGACCCGTTCCGGCACCCTGCCGGAGGGGGAACCCCTCTCCGGTGGCCATCTTCATCATCTCGGTGCTCTCCATGCCGAGGAGGGAGTAGTTCTCCCTTGGGGCTGAGGGTATGTACCGGTAGCTATGTGTTTGATCTCTCTCTCTCTCTCTCTCTCTCTCTCTCTCTCTCTCTCGTGTTCTTGAGGTGGCACGATCTTGATGTATCGCGAGCTTTGCTATTATAGTTGGATCTTATGATGTTTCTCCCCCTCTACTCTCTTGTAATGGATTGAGTTTTCCCTTTGTAGTTATCTTATCAGATTGAGTCTTTAAGGATTTGAGAACACTTGATGTATGTCTTGCGTGGGATACCCGTGGTGACAATGGGGTATTCTATTGATCCACTTGATGCATGTTTTGGTGATCAACTTGCGGGTTCCGCCCATGAACCTATGCATAGGGGTTGGCACACGTTTTCATCTTGACTCTCCGGTAGAAACTTTGGGGCACTCTTTGAAGTTCTTTGTGTTGGTTGAATAGATGAATCTGAGATTGTGTGATGCATATCGTATAATCATACCCACAGATACTTGAGGTGACATTGGAGTATCTAGGTGACATTAGGGTTTTGGTTGATTTGTGTCTTAAGGTGTTATTCTAGTACGAACTCTACGATAGATTGAACGGAAAGAATAGCTTCATGTTATTTCACTACGGACTCTTGAATAGATCAATCAGAAAGGATAACTTTGAGGTGGTTTCGTACCCTACCATAATCTCTTTTCATCTATTCTCCGCTATTAGTGACTTTGGAGTGACTCTTTGTTGCATGTTGAGGGATAGTTATGTGATCCAACTATGTTATTATTGTTGAGAGAACTTGCACTAGTGAAAGTATGAACCCTAGGCCTTGTTTTCTAGCATTGCAATACCGTTTACGCTCACTTTTATCATTAGTTACCTTGCTGTTTTTATATTTTCAGATTACAAAAACCATTATCTACTATCCATATACCACTTGTATCACTATCTCTTCGCCGAACAGTGCACCTATACAATTTACCATTGTATTGGGTGTGTTGGGGACACAAGAGACTCTTTGTTATTTGGTTGCAGGTTTGCTTGAGAGAGACCATCTTCATCCTATGCCTCCCACGGATTGATAAACCTTAGGTCATCCACTTGAGGGAAATTTGCTACTGTCCTACAAACCTCTGCACTTGGAGGCCCAACAACGTCTACAAGAGGAAGGTTGTGTAGTAGACATCACTGGCTTGTTTCCCAAGATAAAAAATCTTTATATACCCCCCGAACCTATTGACCACCGTATCACGGAGAAATCTTCTGTTTTCCTCTCTTGTTGTTTTCCTAATAGATCTGAAAATGTATCATCCCAAGACTCTGAGGGTGAGAGCTATGTTGCTGATTTTGTCGCAAACCCCAAGTCCTATGGGGATGTGGAGCATTATGGCTGGACCACGGAGGAAGAGGAAGACTACTATCCTAGGGAGAAGGAGGAGACGAGCTTAGATGAGGACGAAACCCCATTGCCTCAACCTGGGGACATGCATGTGGAATTCAAGAAGTCAAGCCTCCCTAACAAAGCAAAGAGGCCTAAGGTTTAGTTTATACCCTTCTGCCTTTTACAGGTAAATAAGCAAGATTTATGCAAAAAAGGTACTGGAGCATGATCAGGAGATTGGCGAATTGAAGGAGGAAAATTCCATCCTCAAGCATTAGCTGAGGAAGAAGGACAAACCCTCTACTCCCACTACAAGAAAATACACTTCCGTGATGATACGTGTTTGTCACACTAGGTCATGTTTTCTGTCATGCATGTACATCCATGACGATTTTATGACAGAATCAAGATAGTCATACATGTGCTGACGTAGAAGTGTTCCATGACATTACCAAAAATATCATCACAGAAGTGTCCACTTCCATGACGATAAATCACGCGTCACAGAAGTGCTTTCGTCAAGGGTGACCGACACGTGGCATCCACCGTAACGGAACGTTGTTAAGCTATCGGGTCCGGTTTTGGATCCGATAACCCGTTAACAGCCCCGACTAATGGGGATTTTCCACGTGTAAAATCATCATTGGCTGGAGGAAACACATGTCGGCTCACCGTTGGGACAGATGTCATCCACTCATTGGACCCAAAGCGCCTATGATACGTCGACACGTGGCACGTCCCAAAAGAGGCCCATTCCTGTGAAAAGTCCGGCCCGTTTGACTTGGTCAAAAGGTGGTGGGCCGGCCCACGGCAAGCCTGTTAACGACCTGTTCGCATATAGCCCATTTACAGCCCGCTAACCCAGGCCCCGTTTACGGCCTATCCGAATTAGGCCCAGTAGCGTCATCTGGGCCGTCTAATATAATTCCAACCCATTTTAACTTCCGGCCCATGTATGGCCCATGACGTCTTTCGGCCCATATGAGGCCCTTATTACTCCCGGCCCATTAACGGCCCATGGTAAAACTGGCCCGTAATGAACAGTGTATCACTTTATACCCATTAACGACCCATTATTCCGTTGGGCCGTTTCCAGCCCATGTTATCTTTCGGCCTTCTCAGGGGCCATTTATTATTGGGCTCATTTCTAGCATTCGTTTACTTACGGCCCGTTACTGTCATTTTCTGCTTATGGGCCAAATTCATCCCGTGGTTACAGTCGGCCCGTTTGTGGCCCGTTAATACGTTGGGCCGTTTTCATAGCGTCATCAAATACGGTTGATTAACGACAGCCCGTTATGGTCGGCCCATGAACGGAAGATTTCAACTCTAGCCCATTTACGGCCATAATGTGGTCTGTTATTGGCCCATGTTTGGCCAACCGATCATATGGCCCGTAGAAGGCCCATTGATGATACGACCCGTAGAAAGCCCATTGATGATACACCCCGTAGAAGGCCCATTGTGTCTACGGCCCATATAAGGCCCATTGTTTCTACCCCACGTAGAAGGCACATTGTTTCTACGGCCTTCTAAGGCCCGTAGAAGGCCCATTGTTTCTACGGCCCGTAGGAGGCCCATGTTAACTACAGTCGATGGGCATCAAAGTTTGCCACCAGTGCAAATATAGGGAACACCCTACACTATACAAAAATGGCTTGTTGTTTTCTTCATCCGGTGGCTGCATGTTAAGAACAAATTTTGTATCGCACCAAAACAAATTACAACTATATAAAACAAAAGGAAGGTTGGCATAAAAGTTAACAGTCTAGCAGATAAATGCACCACCAGAAGTTCAGAAACTCAGTTCATTTGACCTGACTGTTACGTTTTCATGATGTATTGTCCGATGGAGCACCATAACCTTCGCCTTCAGTTCTCCTAGGCTCCTGAACAACATAGCAAATGTCTGATAGTCTGGTTTCAAAACCATGCATATCTTGACAACATCGAACAATGTCTCTCCTTGTTTCACAAAGGGTCTTTGTTAGGGAATGGACTTGTGTCTGCAGCGCAGATACAACATTATTTTGATCTTGCATATCTTGATCATGAGGCTGTTTGGACGAGTTTGCCTTAACAACCAACCCAGTATTATGCAGGAACATGCTTTTGGCACTGTTAGTGGACATGTACTGACCCACTGCAGCAAGAGCTGACATTGCGGTTATAGTTGCCTCGCCACCTTCAGAAGGTGGCGGTTCCACCATTTTTTCCGTAGCTCGCTGAAAAGTTGAGGTTTTACATTAGTAGTACCAGAACATAAGATATTAAGGAGGCAGCAAAACCAAACAAAATAGCTTGGGTCTATATATACAGAACTTATTCTGGTGAACCCATGTAAAATATTAGTTGTATTTTATTGCAAAGTACATAATAAAACCAAGTTCCAAACAGATGACCATGTACCATCGCTAATGTATTGTCTATTTCTTCACATTGTATTGAGGGCTAAGGATAAAGAGACGAAGTTTATAATACAGTAAGCATAGTATGACATCATTCATATCACAAAACAACTAAGAACAGACAAACATGCAATTGTAACGTTGTGTGGCAAGTCCAGCATGGAACTAGATTACAGGTCAAGATCAAAGGAACACCACTCCTCTCTTTTAAACCTTGTAAGGTGCAATGATACGCTAAGACAATTGTGTATAAAATTGAAAAGAGTAATAGACATTGGCTGCAAACCATGCAGTTCAAGGCACAAGTCAGAGTAAGTAGTAGTTAAAAGGCATGAGGATTAAGGACTTACAACAGCGGCTTTGACTGGTGTAGTCATGCCCTTCTTCTTGCTGGTGTGACAGTCGTTGAAGATTTCCACATCATTTGGTTCAGGTACTTTTTGGTCCTTGCGGGCTTTCCTCTGCATTTGGAACAAGTCAATATAGATCTGATAATATGGTACAGCGAAAAGAGTGAAACAACAGCTAATTACAAGAGCCTCGTAGTGTGCAATATAGCTACGAGATCCTATCGTCTGTTGGAATTTCACTTTCGTACAGTTGGCCTTGTTCTTTGAACATTTCACCTACAAGAAGATAGATTCGTGTGGCACATGCGTAAATAGGACTTCAACATGTGATCTGATCACATATATATATAATGTACCTAATACTTCGGATCAGACCAGTGTTTAACGAGGCCCCACCAGTCTTCATCTGATATATTTTCCACTGGAGATGTTTGGGAAAGTTCACTATTAGACTTGCCTTCAATGTGAGTTTTCCTCAAGTTATACCGATACTGTCGTAAAGCAGACTTGAAAACATGGGTGCAAGCTTGTCTGGTTGCATCATCTTGGCTATCCAACTTGAACCTCATCTGTTGAAAATTATGGGAGTCTCATTATCAGCAACCTAGAAAGTATGGGACAGAGCAAGACGATATTACTAGTTTCCATACATAACCATACTTACAGATAAATGGTCGAGGAAGGTGTTGAACTGGGTTTCGTCTTTGTCATTCTTGTATTGAATCCAATGTTGGGAGGATACGTACATGACACCTAACGGCAACCGCTGCCTCTGATACTAACTTGGCTCACTTTGTAGCATCACGTGGCCTTCTTAAACCTGCCTCAAAATGGATCTCCATTCTTCCTCCTCTAGATTTAGTTAACCTATCGAGCATTATCCCTGATGTTTGTTTCCTCTTGCGCCTAGGTGCTAGTCCAACAACGAACATAGGAAGTGTTAGTGTACATCAAATTGTGAGACTACATATAAAGAAGCATGCAACTGTAACTTGACTCCAGCAACTCTTCTTGCTGTTGAAGCTCATAAGGTTCATCTGATCTTGCCAACTCGTCTTGTGTAAAGAGTGCTTGGGAAGTAGTGTCAGGTGGCAAGGGAGCTTGGGAACGTGCTGCTAGCTCAGTTGACGCACGAGTAACTCATGCAGATGGTAGTACTGTGGAAGGTGTTGCAAGAACTAGGGATGTCTCTGCTTGTTTGGTGGCAGCTATTTGTTTCTGTTTGGCTTTTTCTGCAGCTCGTGTAGCATGGGATACCCTGTTTGTAGAATTTTCCGCTGGACTTTGACGTTCTATTGCACCATCAGTACCAGCAGAATCTGCAGGATTTTTCCGATTCCCGTTCCCTGCCATTTTGTGTTTCTTCCTCTTTCTCTGTGCCATGTTAAGTCAAGCCGACAAGAAAAACGAATAACAATTTAGTTCTTCAGAACAAATTGATGTGTGATACGGACAAACTGAACTTTGATGTTAGACAACCACATGATAGGAGGATGTAATATGTACGAAAAACAGGACGGAAGAGATAACCAGAACTATGATGTGTAAACTAAGCAGAAGACATTTCACTAAATTAGAAGCAATGCAATGGAAGGTAGACACCATATGAAAGATGCTGCAAATATCGCTCTGCCAAGTTAACAGTGTCTCATCATAAATGGCATTTAAACAAATGTGAAGCAGTACAAGAAATAAATCATATGCAAGATGCAAACAACATCACACTACCAAGTTAGAGGTCTCTCGTCATTAGTGCCATTGCATATTCACAGCTTATGATGTGTAAACTAAGGAGAAGGCATTTCAAAAAATTAGAAGCAATGAAAGCTAGACACCATATGAAAGATGCAACGAATATCACTCTACCAAGTTAAAATTGTCTCGTCATAAGTGCCATTTCAACAAATTAGTAGTACAAGCTAGAAAAGAATGCGAAATGTAACCTATATCACACTCCAAACTCAAACGTGTCTTATGATAAGTGATTGTTGTAGGTTACACAACAATAGTAATTTGATGTAAGAACATGGTGTGATAGATGATATTGTATGTTCTAGAAACAGGAGCACGTGTCTTATTCAAGTATAATGTGTAAAGTAAGCAGATGGAATTCAACAAAATTAGAAGCAATACAAGCTAGAAATCACACATAACATGCAACCACATATAACAGTGCAAAGTTAGAGGGAGCACCGGTGATGGTGCACTAGGGGAGACGTGCTCATCATAAACACAGCTACGTTGAGTGTCTATGCATGTGTTGTCTTGGAAATCATCTTGGGGGGATGGAGGAGTAGAAACTGTAGAGGCCCTCCATTTGGAAGGAGCACCTTTATCCGCTGCCTTGCTAACTTCCTTCCGCTTTATTGATTTTGAATTGTCAGGTAAGACCGACAAGAAAAAACAATAAAATTCTCTCTTCAGAACTCATTCATGCATGATACTGACAATCACTACTTTGATGTAAGGCAAACACATGATACCAGGATGGAATATGTACGAAAAACAGGACGGCATGGCATGTTCACAACTGTTTGTGTAAACTAAGCAGAAACCATTCCAACAAATAAGAAGCAATGCAAGCTAGACACCACATGAAAGATGCAACCAATATGACTCTGCCAAGTTAAAAGCGTCCCATCATAAATGGAATTTCAACAAATTAGAAGCAGCGCATGCTATAAATCATATGAAAGATGCAACTAATATCGCACTGCATATACTAAAGGTGTCTCGTCATATTGATTGATGCGGGATACAAAAAAACAATAGTTTTATGTAAGGACATGCTTAATAGACAGATGTACTATGTACTAAATACAAGAAGGCATGTCACATTAACAGGTATAATGTATAAGCAAAGCAGAATGCCACATGCAGTTTAACCAGATTGGAAGATTTACAATCTAGACACCATATGCAACATGCAACCACATATCACGCTGCCAAGTTAGAGCAAGCACCTGCGATGCTAGTGTAGGGGAAATGCGGTAATCAACTACAGAGCTACGTTCACTATCTTCATCTAGCCTTGCTGTTTCTTGAGAATCATGTCGGGAGGCTGACGCTGCATTCTTTAAATGAGTAGTCCACTTGCCTGACTGCCTCATCATAAGTGATTGATGAGGGATACACAAGAAAAATTAGTTTTGTGTAAGAACATGGTTAATACAAAGATGTACTAGTATGTACCAAAAACAAAAAGACATGTCATATTCAAAGGTACAATGTGTAAGCTAAGCAAATGTAATTTAACTAAATTGGAAGCAATACAAGCTAGACATCCGGCTGGAGTGGTGAGCATGATCATCTAGGACCCGAGAGCCTGGTGGGAGGCGGGCTGCTTCGCCACCATCGCGGCTTTTTAGTTGGCTTCCAGGTGATGCCTGTCTTTGCTGGGCTTGTCACTGGCTCGGCCAGTGCCCTGACTAGCTATTTGTCTTCTGGTGCTCACGGGATGGTGGTTCATGTAAAAAATATCTTTCCTTATCTTAATAAAGACCGACTACGACCTTTCGAATACAAGCTAGACACCATATGGAACATGAAACCACATATGACACCATGGAGTTAAAGCAAGCACCTGGGATGGTGGTTCATTGCGAGCGAGGTCATCAACTCCAGAGCTACGTTTACCGTCTCCATCTGCTGACACTACACCCTTTATAGCGCTGTAACGTGTCGTGCTTACCCGCGTAGAAAGCTGGAGCAACTTCTCTCTTTTCTTTTCTGCTTCTCTTGAGGCAGACTCTGAAATAACCTTGCATAAAAACACAATAGTGAGAGTATGGGTGAAGTATGTGCAGAACTAGTGCACTGTAAAAGTAGCAGATAGCAGGTGGCTGAAAAATAAATGACAGGAGACATATGATAGCTCTACAACATTGCATGGCAAACAAAATTAGATTCTACTCCGTATGATTTTGTAATATATGAGCACAGGAAATGCAGGTACTCCTCCAGCACACCACCACATGTGGTCATATCAAGATAACAGTCGACTGAAAATAAATAGGTCAGTCAATTTTTTAATGAACCGTCCGATCTATAAGGAATGGGCAGATGACCTTCGTCTACCTCCCGTCGGTCACTGTTGACGATCTTTCTCGAACTGCCAGCGACCACCGGCCTAAACCCCTGCCTTCGCCACCCCGCCCTCCCCTCGACCTCACACCACCACCGTGCTTGGCAGCGCCCCTAGGCCATCCCTTTAATCCAGGCCGACCTCCAGATCGGGCGCTAGTAGCTCTAGGCCCCACACGCCTCTAAGATAAACACCGAGGCACCGCTTCCCTGGCGTACTAGGAGGATGATAATCCCCAAGTGTAGGGAACCATCGTAGCAATTTCCGAAGGTGGAAGTGATAAGTATGGAGTGTCGAACCCACAAGGAGCTAAAGGTAAGATCAATATTCTCTCAAGCCCTATCTGCCACTGATACGACTCTATGTACACCGAACGTTTGCTTCCAACTAGAAACAAGAAATAAAACTATGTTGTGGGTATGAAGAGGATAACTTTACAAGATATCGGAGAGATAAAATATAAAAGAAGGGGCTGTTATCATAAAGTTAGAATATATTACTAAATATTATAAATAGCGAGTGTGGAATAATGGTGGATCGGTGTGCAGAATTGTCCTAGGCAATCGTTAACAAGACCGGTAATCACTATTGCAGTTTCATATGAGGGAGAGGCATAAGCTAACATACTTTCTCTACTTGGATCATATGCACTTATGATTGGAACTCTAGCAAGCATCCGCAACTACTAAAGATCATTAAGGTAAAACCCAACCATGGAATTAAAGCATCAAGTCCTCTTTACTCCCATACGCAACAACCCCCTTACTCGGGTTTGTGTTTCAGTCACTCACCAACCCACTATAAGCGAATCATGAATGTATTGCAACACCCTACAGCGGGAACCCACACGCTTGCGCGACACGAAGGGCACCATAGGACAACATCAAAGTAAAACATACAACTCATACCAATCTAGATCATCAATCAACCCAAACACAAAAGATATCTACTCAAAACATCATAGGATGGCAACACATCATTGGATCATAATATGTGGCATAAAGCACCATGCTTAAGTAGGGATTACAGCGGGGTGCGGGAGAGTGGACCGCGTAAAAGACATGAGGATGGTGATGATGATGGTGATGTTGATGAAGAAGATCACCGCGGCGATGATTCCCCTCCCGATGGCACTCCGGTGCCACCAAGAGAGAGGAGGAGAGGTTCTCCCCCTTGTGCTTCCTCCTCCATGGCCTCCCCCCCTAGATGGGGAGAAGTTCTCCCTCTGGTCCTTAGCCTTCATGGTGATGATGGCCCCTTCGGGATCCTCCTCCATGCCCTCCGGTGATGATGGCCCCCTCCGGCAGGGTGCCAGAGAGGGCCTAGATTGGTTTTCGGTGGCTACAGAGGCTTCTGGCGGCAGAACTCCCGATCTAGGTTAACTTTCTGAGGTTTCCGTATTTATAGGAATTTTTGGCGTCGGCCTCACGTCAAGGAGGTGCCCGAGGCATCCACGAGGCAGGCCCACGCGCCTGGGGGGGCACCCTCGTGGACGCCCCGGGACTCTCCTGGCCCAACTCTTTTACTCCGGGGTCTTCTTTTGGTCCATAAAAAATCATCAAAAATTGGCACGTCAATTGGACTCCGTTTGATATTCCTTTTCTGTATAACTCAAAAACAAGGAAAAACAGAAACTGGCACTGGGCACTAGGTTAATAGGTTAGTCCGAAAAATCATATAAAATAGCATATAAATGCATATAAAACATCCAAGGTTGATAATATAATAGCATGAATACTTCATAAATTATAGATATGTTGGAGACATATCAGCATCCCCATGCTTAATTCGTGCTCGTCCTCGAGTAGGTAAATGATAAAAGAAGTAATTTATGAAGTGTGAATGCTAACAAGTGCATAAGTTTCATCAATGATACTTCCAATCACTTTTTCTAGCATCATTATATATCATAACAGTAGCTCATCTTCACAAAACTTTTCATGATCAATTAACAAGCTATTCACATGTTAAAGTATAGATCACAAACTTTCTTGAAACTAACAAACTATATTCTCAGTCATCAAACAATTGCAGTTCATTTTATTTTCAGGAAGGGTCTATGTCAGAGCTTTGATTTAGCAAACTCCACATACTCAACTATCATTTAATATTTCACAATTGCTAACACTCACGTGATATTTATGGGTTCAAAGTTTTAATCGGACACAAAGAAAGATAAGGGCTTATAGATTCGCCTCCCAACCTTTTACCTCAAGGGTAATGTCAACGATAATAGTTCATGATAACTTACATCCAATTGGATATATATATATATCATGATCCTTCCAACACAATGTGCTTGCCAAAGGATAAAATGTAAAAAGGAAAGGTGAAGATCACCATGACTCTTGCATAAGGTAGAAGATAAAAGTAAAAGATAGGCCCTTCGCAGAGGGAAGCAGAGGTTGTCATGCGCTTTTATGGTTGGATGCACGAAATCTTAATGCAAAAGAACGTCACTTTATATTGCCACTTGTGATATGGACCTTTATTACGCAGTCCGTCGCTTTTATTTCTTCCACATCACAAGATCGTATAAAGCTTATTTTCTCCACATTAATAGATCATACATATTTAGAGGGCAATTTTTATTGCATGCACCGATGACAACTTACTTGAAGGATCTTACTCAATCCATAGGTAGGTATGGTGGACTCTCATGGCAAAACTGGTTTAAAGAATGTTTGAAGCACAAGTAGTATCTCTACTTGGTGCAAAGAATTTGGCTAGCATGAGGGGGAAAAGCAAGCTCAACATGTTGGATGATCCAAGACAATATACTTTATTTTGGATATAAGAAAACATAACCCATTATGTTGTCTTCCTTGTCCGACATCAACCTTTTAGCATGTCATATTTTAATGAGTTTTCACAATTACAAAAGATGTCCAAGATAGTATATTTATATGTGAAATCTCTCTTCCTTCAATATTCTTTCATGAATTGTTCAAATGACCAATTCTACGTTTGCTAACTTTCAATAAGTTTACTACCTATACTTATTCTATGTGAAGTCATTACTCCCCATGGTATAAGCATATGAAACATATATAAATTCAGATTTATGATATTCAATTATTCAACCATTTACTCATAGGATATACGTGAAGCACGTGAGTAAATGACAAACTACTCCAAAAGATAATAGTGAAGGACACTGAGTAATCAAATAATTAACTAGCCATGGGAGGATTATTTTTTATTTAATAATTCAGATCCAATGATTTTATTCAAAGAGAAAGTAAAATTGAAAATACGCTCCAAGCAAAACACATATCATGTGATGAATAAAAATATAGCTCCGAGTAAGGTATACCGATAGTTTTGAAGACGAAAGAGGGGATGCCTTCCGGGGCATCCCCAAGCTTGGGCGCTTGAGTCTTCCTTGAGTATTACCTTGGGGTGCCTTGGGCATCCCCAAGCTTAGGGTCTTTCCACTCCTTATTCTCTTCATATCGATATCTCACCCAAAGCTTGAAAACTTCAATCATACAAAACTTAACGGAACTTCGTGAGATAGGTTAGTATGATAAAGAGTAAACCATTCACTTTGGTACTGTCAAAGACAAGGATCATAATTGTTCTCACACAATTCCTACTGTACCATATCATTTCTACAATTTATATTGAGAAATATAAGCCATAGAAACTTGAAAACAAGCAAACTATGCAATGAAAACAGAATCTGTCAGAAACAGAACAGTCTGTAATGATCTGAACACCAACCATACTTATGCTACTCAAAGAATTATGAAATAAATTGGTGGACGTGAGGAATTTTGTCTATTAATCTTCTGCAAAAAGAATCAGGACCAAAGCACTCTTCTGTAAAAAATGGCAGCTAATCTCGTGAGCGCAAAGTTTCTGTTTTTTACAGCAAGATCACATTAACTTTCACCCAAGTCTTCCCAAAGGTCTTACTTGCACTTTATTGAAACAAAAGCTATAAAACATGATTACTATAGTATCTTAATCATATAAACACACAAAAACAATAAGGGTAAATATTGGGTTGTCTCCCAACAAGCGCTTTTCTTTAATGCCTTTTAGCTAGGCATGATGATTTCAATGATGCTCATATAAAAGATAAGAATTGAAACATAAAGAGAGCATCATGAAGAATATGAATAGAAAATTTAAACCTAACCCACTTCCTATTCCTAGGGATTTTGTGAGTACACAACTTATGGGAACAAGAATCAACTAGCATAGGAAGGAAAACAATGATAACTTCAAAACTTTAAGCACATAGAGAGGAAACTTGATATTATTGCAACTCCTACAAGCATATATTCCTCCTTCATAATAATTTTCAGTAGCATCATGAATGAATTCAACAATATAACCATCACATAAAGCATTCTTTTCATGATCTACAAGCATAGAAATTTTCTACTCTCCACATAAGCAAAATTCTTCTCATTCGGAATAGCGGGATCACTAGTTCCTAGAGTTGACACTCTTCCAAACCTGCTTTGGATGATATTATTATTCATACTCCAAAAGATATAATTGAAGTTCATGGAGCATTCTACAATTAATATAAACTAACCAATGTCCAAGCTCAAAATGTATAAGTGAAGCACACGAAGCATTCTATAAAACCATACTCAAAAGATTTAAGTGAAGCACAAAGAGCAATTCTATAAGATCATACTTAAAAGATATAAGTGAAGCACATGAAGCATTCTATAAATCAATGAAGGGTTATTTCATACTAGCATGGTTCATAAAGGAAGAACAAAAAAACAAAGGACACAAATCATGTGAACGAAACAAAAACCGAGGTATAATGATAATTGTTGAAGAAGAAAGATGGGATGCCAACCGGGGCATCCCCAAGCTTAGATGCTTGAGTATCCTTAGAATATTTACTTGGGGTGCCTTGGGCATCCCCAAGCTTGAGCTCTTGCCTCTCTTTATTCTTATCACATCGGTAACTCCTCGTTCTTCGAACACTTCATCCACAAAAAAACTTTAACAAAAACTTTGTGAGATCCGTTAGTATAATAAAGCAAATCACTAACTTTAGGTACTGTTGCAAACTCATTCCAATTTCATATTAGAACTATATCTACTGTATTCCAACTTCACCATGGTTCATACCCCCCGACACTACCCATAGATTCATCAAAATAAGCAAACAACACACGAAAAACAGAATCTGTCTAAAACAGGACAGTCTGTAGTAATATGAACGTTTCGTAAACTTCTGTAACTCCAAAATTATGAAATAAATTTGAAAATTCGAAAAATTTGTACAGAAGTAAAGTGCAAAAAGTTTCAGACCCATTTTACTTTCCAGTAAAAAATGTAAAATCACGTGCTACAGCCAAAGTTTCTGTTTTTGTTCTGCACATAGTAATCAAGCAATCTAATCATCCTAAAACCAAAGCTCGGCACATTATTTTTATAATACAATGGATATATATATAAGGGGATAATTATTTATAGAGAAACATCCATGAAAAATTCTACATTGTTTCCGTGAGCATGAACACGAGTGCTCAAGGTCGACCCTCACTTCTTCAATGCATAACTTTCCAATCACTTCTCTTTTTGAAAAACTTTTTAGGCATGAAAGGCAAGTAATATTTTTTTGTATTTTCATTCTTTAAAAAAAAATTGTATGTTTCACCCACAACTAAACAGAAACAAAAAAGGAAAAACAGAATCTACTTAGTGAAGAAAGCAAACAAGCACACACGAGAATATCAACCCGACGCTATTGCTCTCTAGCAACGGCACCAGAAAAGAGCTTGATAATCCCCAAGTGCAGGGAATCATCGTAGCAATTTCCAAAGGTGGAAGTGATAAGTATGGAGTGTCGAACCCATAAGGAGCTAAAGGTAAGATCAATATTCTCTCAAGCCCTATCCGCCACTGATATTACTCTACGTACACCGAACGTTTGCTTCCAACTAGAAACGAGAAATAAAACTACGTTGTGGGTATGAAGAGGATAACTTTGCATGATATCGGAGAGATAAAATATAAAAGTAGGGGCTTTTATCATAAAGTTAGAATATATTACTAAATATTATAAATAGAAAGTGTGGAATAATGGTGGATCGGTGTGCGGAATTGTCCTAGGCAATCGTTAACAAGACCGGTAATCACTATTGCAGTTTCATATGAGGGAGAGGCATAAGCTAACATACTTTCTCTACTTGGATCATATGCACTTATGATTGGAACTCTAGCAAGCATCCGCAACTACTAAAGATCATTAAGGTAAAACCCAACCATGGCATTAAAGCATAAAGTCCTATTTATTCCCATACGCAACAACCCCCTTACTCGGGTTTGTGTTTCAGTCACTCACCAACCCACTATAAGCGAATCATGAATGTATTGCAACACCCTACAGCGGGAACCCCACACGCTTGCACGACACGGAGGGCACCATAGGACAGCATCAAAGTAAAACATACAACTCATACCAATATATATCATCAATCAACCCAAAGACAAAAGATATCTACTCAAAACATCATAGGATGGCAACACATCATTGGATCATAATATGTGGCATAAAGCACCATGTTTAAGTAGGGATTACAGCGGGGTGCGGGAGAGTGGACCGCGTAAAAGAGATGAGGATGGTGATGATGATGGTGATGTTGATGAAGAAGATCACCGCGGTGATGATTCCCCTCCCGATGGCACTCCGGTGCCACCAAGAGAGAGGAGGAGAGGTTCTCCCCCTTGTGCTTCCTCCTCCATGGCCCCCCCTAGATGGGGAGAAGTTCTCCCTCTGGTCATTGGCCTTCATGGTGATGATGGCCCCTCCGGGATCCTCCTCCATGCCCTCAGGTGATGATGGCCCCCTCCGATAGGGTGCCAGAGAGGGCCTAGATTGGTTTTCGGTGGCTACGGAGGCTTTTGGCGGCGGAACTCCCGATCTAGGTTAATTTTTCGAGGTTTCTGTATTTATAGGAATTTTTGGCGTCGGTCTCACGCCAAGGAGGTGCCTGAGGCGTCCACGAGGCAGGCCCACGCGCCTGAGGGGGGGGGGGGCGCCCCCACCCTCGTGGATGCCTCGGGACTCTCCTGGACCAACTCTTTTACTCCGGGGTCTTCTTTTGGTCCATAAAAAATTGTCAAAAATTGGCATGTCAATTGGACTCCGTTTGATATTCCTTTTCTGTATAACTCAAAAACAAGGAAAAACAGAAACTGGCACTGGGCACTAGGTTAATAGGTTAGTCCCAAAAATCATATAAAATAGCATATAAATGCATATAAAACATCCAAGGTTGATAATATAATAGCATGAATACTTCATAAATTATAGATACGTTGGAGACATATCAGCGGACTAGCGCCTGTTACGCTGGGGAATGCTTCCGTTAACTCGGAATCAACTGATCAGGAATTGAAATTCAGGGGGGCGACGGACCTCTAGCTAAGGTGAAATAGTATATGAGGAGAAACCTTGTGCATCGCGAGTTACTAGGAACATCTAGTATCAAGAAGAAGCGGTCAACTAGTGTCTTCTGTGGGATGAATACCGTGCAAGCAGACACATAAGATTTGCACGAATAAGGGAAGAGGAGTACCCTTATCAGTTTCCGGCGTGGTCTCCTCCATATGTTGCGGCGATCTTCTTTTTTCTCCTGGGGGAACCGATGTTTTGGAGAACCGTCGATCCTTGGACAAACCCATGGCCAAATTGTTGACTGTGCTACCGTGGCCGTATATCAGTGGAGGGGAAGCAGATCCAAGGCGGCGAAGGACGGCGTAGCAGGAACAGATCCGGTGCGGTGGAGGGTGGTGAAGTTGGAGCGGCAGCGGTGAGGTGCAGGACGGCGTGGTTGAACTGGCTTGGGTACGGACGGCTCGGCCTCGGCTCCAACTACTAGCCGTGGAGGGCGTTGCGGTTGAGGTTGCGGTGGACGACAACATCGGGGTATCGGCTCCGGCGTGATGGAGGAGGGCGGCGGTTGTGTCACAGCCCTAGAGTTTGCTTGTAACTAGTGGCATTGCATCCATGCATGATGTTTAAATTTCATGAAACTTGAAATGGGGATTGTTGAAACCCTAGCACCAAATGAATTTAACTAGGCTCAGTAAAAATATTTTCAGAGATCCCAAAATATCCTTTGAAAATGTTCATGATTTTTGATAAAGGTGAAAACCTCTGCCGAAAATGATGAATATATTTCCAGGACATTCTCGATCTTTGAATTAACTCATATCGTATTTGAATTGGAGCATTTAAATCCTATAAATATTTTTAAATGCTCTAATAACTCTGAAACTAGTTTTGGGTTGTTGGAAATAATCCAAACACTACCCACAATTATTTTCAGGATTTTACAAAGTGGATTAGTATTTTTACTAATTCAAAACAGAATAAAAGAAATAGAAAACTGAAATAAAAGAGAGAAAAGGAATCGTACCTGGCCTCACCTGTGTAGCCCACCAACCGGCCCAACACCGAGCAAAGCCAGCCCAGCCCACTAGGGGCTCCTCCTATCGTCTTCCTCCCCTCGCCCCAAAGCTTCTGCTGCCACCGCGAGAGAGCGCCCGCGCAGGCTCCAGCTCCTGCTTGCCACCTCCTGCCTCTCCCTCACGCCTGGAGACGCCCAGAGACCCCTGACCTCTCTCTCCCTCGCCCGCAACCTCTCCCCTCCCCTCTGCTCTCTCTCCCATGGCCGACCGAACAAGCCGGAGCGCACCGACGCCGTTCGCCGCGGCCACAACCACTCCCTTGCTCCCTCTCCGCGACCCCGAGCTCTGCATTTCGCCCTCCTCATCCACGCCGAGCCAAACAACTGGGGGAGCAACGCGTCGCCGTCCCGGACGTCTTCTTCAACCTCGGTGCCGGCGATCCCCGCCGCTTGATTCGTCACCATCAGGCCGTCCCCGAGCCCGCGGACACCGCCGTCTGACTCCTTGTGAGCTCCGCCGTCGTTACCCACTCTTCCCCGCGTCGTTTCCTTGCCGTAGCGCCGTTCCCCCCCGTCACCGAAGCTCGCCGCCGTTGTGCTTCGTCGCCACCGTGGCTAGAGCAAACGTAGCTCGAAGCCGAGCACACCGCTATGCTCAGCGCGGCTCCAGGAGCCCGTAGCGCCCACCAGCTCCTCCCCACGTGTCCCCTAGCTCCAACCCGAGCACGCCCATAGCTCCGGCCGCCGCCCAAGTGGTCGCTGCCATAGTTCCCGATCTCTCCTCGCCCAGCGGCCTGCTCTGTTGGATGCGGTGCACGTCCAGCAACCCGTAGGGCCAAACCGCGAGCCCAATGGTCGCCGGATGGCAAAACCCGACGCCTCCGCCGTGCGGAATGGTTGCCGCCGGCCAGATTCCGGCGAGGCCGACGTGGTGACATCATTAGTTGCTAATGAGCCCACTAATGACCCCTCTAGAGCCACTGACATGTGGGACCCTGTGACTAATTAAGTTAGTCTAATTTTCTGTTAAGATTAGTACTAATATGTGTGGACCCCACGTGTCAGCTTTGACTTTGATCAAGTCAACGTTGACCGGTCCCACCTGTCATCCACACAAACCAGCCCAGTGTCACTGACGTATGGACCCCACACGTCAGATTTGACCCGGGGCAGTTCTGTTGACCTGCTGAGGTCAGCATGACGCAGTGCTGACGCAATAATCTATTTTCTGGGTTTAATTTAATCCAGGAAATTCCAGAAAATGTTTTAAACTTCTAAAAATCATATAAAATCAACCGTAACTCCAAATGAAATAATTTATATATGAAAAATTATCAGAAAAATCCAAAGAATCTGAATATGGTATTTTCATGCATGTTCGAACAAGTTAACCTCACTGAATAGGACAATTCATGATTATCGAATAAATGGTAATTGGTTCTGGAGTTGGAATTTGCTATAGGTTTGAATTCCACTTCAATGAATATGACTAACTATTGCACTAGGTCAATTCAGTACCTTAATATGACATATCATTCATATGTATGTGCATTGCATTGATTGCGGTTCGTTTTGTGTTTCCGGTGGTTGTTCCCTCTCGGTAGACGTTCGTTCCGACGATGAGTTCGATGACACCGATGAGGAGTTATATCATCTTCAGAAGTGCCAGGCAAGCAAAACCCCCTTGTTCATTCCGATACAATCCCACTCTCTCGCTCCTGCTCTCTTTTACTGCATTAGGACAACAACGATTCAACTGTTACATGCTGCGGTAGTTGAACCCCTTTCCCCTGCATGACCTGTCATTGCCACAGTAAATATATGAAACCCACTAGCATGAGTAGGAATTGTTTGAGCCCTGATGTGCCTACTCATTCATGCTTGTTTTTCATGCCTGCTATTGCTTAGAGTTGAGTTAGGTCTGATTCATCGGGAATGAATTGGAAAGTTGTGAACATGCCCTACTGTGTGTGAGCTAAGTGTGTGAACATGATTTGGTAAAGGTAGCAGTGAGAGGCCATGTAGGAGTACATGGTGGGTTGTCTCATTGAAACCGTTCTTAGGAACTGAGTTCTGTGTTTGTGATCCATGAAACAGTTACTACTACGCATTGGGCCCGAAACCAATGGACCCTCTCGGCTTCTTGATCACCCTTGTCCTCTGTCCAGGAGTTGCAACTAGTTTTTGGTGTTTATAGGATATGTGTTGGCGGCCGTGCGTAGCGCTGACCCTAGGGGTGGGCTATGATGCGGTAAATACACCGTGGCCGGGCATGCCGGGCGCCCGTTTGGTGTCTCAGAACCCTGTACACATCGTTCGGGGCCGTATGTGGAAACCTCGGTCGGACTCCCTACGGATGGAACCTAGATAGGCGATAAACCTGGACTAGAGACTTGAGTGTTTAGCTAGGCCGTGGCCGACACCCTCGTTGGGCTTCCGCTTGAAGGTTGCCGAGTACATGTCTTGTAAACGGCGGTAAGTGGTGAGAGCGTGTGTGAAGAAGTAGACCCCTGCAGGGTTAACATCATCTATTCGAATAGCCGTGTCCGCGGTAATGGACTTCTGGGTTGCCTATAACAGTTCATAGACAAGTGAAAGTGGATACTCTAAAACTCGCAAGATAAGTGTGAGTGCTATGGATGGCGTTCTCGTAGGGAGACAGAAGCGGATCCATAGTGGTGTATTGATATGGTGAATATGTGGACTCGTGTGCGCCAGCTCAAAAGAGTTGCTTGCGGTCGTAGTTCAGGTTAGCCACTGAGTCAAAGCTGGCTTGCTGCAGTTGAACTCCACTACCCCTTTGTTGATACCGATGCATATGTAGTTAGTTCTGATGTAAGTCTTGCTGGGTACATTTGTACTCATGTTTGCCTATTCTATGTTTTTGCAGAGAGACGTCAGTCTCGCTAGTAGTTCCGTGTGGACTTCGACGTTTAGCTTGATACCTCAGCTACGATCTTGTGCCCTCGGCAGGATCTGGTAGATAGTCAGGCTTCTCAGGCTTTTTCTTTTGTAGATGTCTGTACTCAGACATATTAAGCTTCCGCCTGTGCTTTATCTGGTATGCTCTGAATGTTGGGTCATGAGACCCATGTTTGTAATATCTGGCTCTTCGGAGCCTAATGAATACTACTTGAGTTGTAGAGTTTTGTTGTGATGCCATGTTGTATTTGCACATATCGAGCATATTGTGTGTATGATTGAAATGCTTGGTATGTGTGGGATCCGACAATCTAGTTGTTTATCCTTGGCAGCCTCTCTTATGGTGAAATGTAGTCTAGTGCTCCTTGAGCCATAGTAGTCCGTTATAGCCCAGTTCACCGGAGTCCTGCTAGCCCAGCACTAGTGCTCAGGACACTTGACTGGCCGGCATGTGTTTCACTTCGTTCCTATGTCTGTCCCTTCGGGAAAATGTCACGCGGTGACTTCCGGAGTCCTGCCTAGCCTGCTACAGCCCGGGTTACCCGGAGTCCTATTAGCCCAGTGCTACAGCCCGGATTCACACGCTGTTGACCGACATGCTCGATGTGATTCATGTATGCCTGTTTCCATAGGTCTGTGCCGCTTTGGGTTCACGACTAGCCATGTCGGCCCGGGTTCTCTGTCATACGGATGCTAGTGACACTATCATATACGTGAGCCAAAAGGCGCAAACGGTCCCGGGCCATGGTAAGACGACACCCGTGGGGATACCGTGCGTGAGGCCGCAATGTGATATGAGGTGTTACCGGCTAGATCGATGTGACATGGAATCGGGGTCCTGACAGCTTTGGTATCAGGGCCTGACTGCCTGTAGGATTACCAAGCCAAACTGGTCGAAGTTGAGTCTAGAAATGCTTTAGTTATGTAAGGGAATTGATTGTAGAAGGGAACGTAAGGCTCTTTTTACTCCTTTACCCTATGCCCTTCTGATCTGAGTCAAACTCTTCTTTTCTACGGGGATTAAGAATTATGCCTTCTCATCTATCTATCAGGATGACGTGCTACTAATCCTTAGACTTATAGAATTGATAGTTCAAGCCTCAGTTCCGTTCCTACTACTTCCGTATGTTGACAGTTGATCTCAGAACCTTGATATTGTGTTCTTGAGTGGTTATGCCACCATTTTTGCAGGATGTCTCAAATCTTTTGAGCATTTACAGCCGTTATGCTGTCCGAGTCATCCCAGGTTTCTAAATAGTCTGGTGCATTTGCAAATCCTTTCTTCCCGTTTCTGATATCCTTTTGGGCCAGATTAACCACACTAATCGGTGAGTTGAGGCACTCTATTGCCTCGACATATAGGTTGGAGCTAGTATGATGACCCTAGGTGTTTTAGAGGATCACCTAGTAATCTAGCCATGTCTTGTGTTCCCAGTGTGATGATTCTGGCCATCATTCTCGAAAGCATCCCGTGATGCCATTTAGTCAGTAGGTATTTTATTCCTGGGTTTGAACCCGAGATTCACTCGAGTCACCTCTTGTTGATAGTGTTTGCTTGTTCCTTTAGGATATTAGTAACCTTGCGACAGTCCTCGAGGTCTGTGGTATTTCCTTCTTCCAAATACCATGAACCATTAAGGCATAAGTTCTTTGAACCAAAATATCACAATCAGAGTACTCTTGAGGAGTTCTCCATTCATAATTGTGATTCTACCAGTTCTACCTTTCTGCATGGGTTATCTGGAAGAAACTTGTTGAACTTGGTTCGACATATTAATCTATGCATCCACAACTCAGAAAGATATATGTCCTCTTGAGTTGTCCCTCTTCATTTGTATTCCGACCATCATCTATCAATTGATAGTCAGGAGTAATTGTGCATCCGTGTTATCGATGCTATCATTCTTGTGGTCCGTTAAGCCATTCTATTTCAGAATTACTAGGAGAAACAAACTCTAGTACCTCATCCATATCCAGGATTGGATCAAAGTAGTTGTGTTCTGCAGATCAAATGCTAATCCAGCTTTTGCTCTGTTCTACCTGAAGTATTACCCACTTTATGTCAAGAATATTGTGAGAATTGTACCATCTCTTATGAACTCTTGATGCAGTGATACTTCGCACCATCATCATTCATTTCTCGGTCCTCGTGTTGTTGAAACCGGAATGCCGACAAGTGAATTGTGATGTGTGAAATCAATACTCCTAGCAACCGTGTTGCTTGGTAGTTAATGGACATTAATATCATTCTTAGTGTGTTGGTTATCAAATCACTATTCTAGGATCGCTCGTGTTATCTTGTCCTTATTTCTGGTGCACTCTTCGATCTTTTAATTAGAATTGAATCCCTTACCCTTCTGATCATGTCATCTTGCCTCGAAAGCAAGATTGTTCTCGAGCATAGTAACATATCGATGGTTCGTGATGTTCCGAATATCTTATCGGAAGTATTACCAGGTTGACACCTTACCGCTATGTTGAGTTCGTGATCATGCTGGTTTTACTCCAAACCACCCATTCTCCAAGAATCTGTGTTGGATACCCCTGAGCTAGTTGGTTAAGCTAAACAACAACTTAGAGATTTGGAAGATAAAAGCTTGTCTGACTTAGTTCGTGTCAAGGGATATCTTTTGTGTGTGTGTTGAAGAAAGATGATATCTTCATCGATTGATCCTTGTGATTAGTTGTTGGATCTATTGTCTTGTCCAAACTTTGTTTTGAGTGTGGGCTATCCTCAAATCAAACCAGAACCAACGATGTTCGTAATGTTGTCTTACTCGTGGTTGACTCCTCGAGCATACACCATTACATCTTTGGTATGACCAATACTATCACATTGTTCACATAGTGGTGGAAGTCCAGTGATATGGAAATTCCGATGAGTTGCTGTTGAGCCCATCAGTGGCATTTTGTCTCCTCCATGATTTGTGTTGAACATCCAGCTAGTGTTGGAAACTTGTGTAAGCATTTTCTTCACGCCTCGTTCATGAAGTATATGTTTGGATGAAAGAAATGACTTCCTTTGATTCACGTGCATTTGATGTAAGTTGCCGCCGTGAATTCAGGAAAGTTTGTTTTGCTTCCTCTGGAATCATCCCAAGTCCGTCATGCATGTGCGAAGTATTCTATGGTCTGATAGACTAATCATCTTCATTCCATACGTGTCCCTAGCACACCAAGCCACTGATTGACTTGTTCAGGGAGAAGAAGTTCTCCATAAGAGCTAATCATATGACTTATGCAAGGACTTCGATATCCTTGATGATGGTTCCCAACCAGGACTCGGTAGTGTTTCATTGTAAGACCACCATGTGGTCATGCTTGTCTGGGACAGCGTGTTCACATGTGTTTAGCAGAACCAACTCATGTTTTGGAGCTTACTACCATAGTCCATTTCCTGAGAATCTCTCAATGTCATCTCATCAATTTGTGTTGCAAACTTTCATTTCTTTCTAGATTCGATGAGTCTGTAATATCCTGACACCAACCAGATCTGAATCTCAGGCAGATGTGATGGTTGGGACATTTTCCCAAGAGCTATGATATTGGTCTCTCTGTAACCCGGTAAAGTGCATGTCGTGGCCAACACACCCAGCCGGAAGACCTATTATTGTAGTATCTTGATTGAGTAAGTTGGCCACCTCCCCATAAGGATTACGTAGGATTTACTCCAGTAGTTATTCCCTATGGATTCCTAAGCTCCCGGAGTCTGACCTGCTACTTGATGTTCTAGATACCAAACCATTTCAATGAATGGGTTAGGCTAGCACATCAAGGAGAACATTAGAAGCGGAGCGCTAAATGTCTCTCGGTCGATCATCCAGATTTTGATCCCTTGGCCTCGCTAAGGTAAAATCTGAGAAAGTGTTATCTTTCTTTGCATCTGCATCTTCCACCATTATTCATCATGGTAGCATGTTGTGTTGCCAGGATCCTTGACACGGATATTGGTAAAACCTTGATGAATACGGAAATGCTCAAGTTCTTGAGAGCACGCGTAAGCACTAGGATTTATCATCGGCATTAACTCGGATCCGTTCTCAGTTTCTTCAATTATGCCATAACCTTTCAAACAGTGGAATCTCTCTCTACTGTTGGGTTTCTCCCCAGTTACTAGAATCATTCCCAGCATTTGCATTTTGTTCCCAGCTTGCACCGCCATTGTGTCATCCTACTACGGACTACCCTTCTCAGTAATTACTGATCAGGATCATCTTCAAAGTGGTCCTACCACGGGTTCCATCCATTTCCAATGATAAGCAAATCATCCATCGCGTTTTCTTCAAAAAGGTAGTCCACATCATCCATTCAAAAGTAAATCTTTTTGCCACTTAAGGGAATATTTCTGCGAGTCACCTTCCTTAAGGTGTCTCATTGTGGTATCTTGGCAACCTAACTCCTCGCTACGTTGACACCGTTCACCACCCTCTTAGGTGTGGAATTATTGTCTACCAATTTGAACCCTTGTCATCCACTTCTTTCCATCACCCCTGATGTGTGTTTTGTCTCTCAGCTCAAGGGATGTTTCAACGTCTCACTCCCTAAGTTGATCCTGAGTACTCGATCTTCGAGGAGATCGATTCCTGTAGAGTTTCTTTCTGCCAGCATCGTGTTGGATGGAGATCTCGAAAGCAAAGACGTCAAGATCAAATTGAAGCAATGAATCAACATCTTTGAGAAGGACAGTTGGATCGTGAAGATCATATTAGCTTTGTGTCCCCTCTATCTTCTTACCTCGCGTCTTGAATCTCGGGACAGATTCTTGTTTAGTGGGGGTGAGTTGTCACAGCCCTAGAGTTTGCTTGTAACTAGTGGCATTGCATCCATGCATCATGTTTAAATTTCATGAAACTTGAAATGGGGATTGTTGAAACCCTAGCACCAAATGAATTTAACTAGGCTCAGTAAAAATATTTTCAGAGATCCCAAAATATCCTTTGAAAATGTTCATGATTTTTGATAAAGGTGAAAACCTCTGCCAAAAATGATGAATATATTTCCAGGACATTCTCGATCTTTGAATTAACTCATATCGTATTTGAATTGGGTCATTTAAATCCTATAAATATTTTTAAATGCTCTAATAACTCTGAAACTAGTTTTGGGTTGTTGGAAATAATCCAAACACTACCCACAATTATTTTCAGGATTTTACAAAGTGGATTAGTATTTTTACTAATTCAAAACAGAATAAAAGAAATAGAAAACTGAAATAAAAGAGAGAAAAGGAATCATACCTGGCCTCACCTATGCAGCCCACCAACCGGCACAACACTGGGCAAAGCCAGCCCAGCCCACCAGGGGCTCCTCCTGTCGTCTTCCTCCCCTCGCCCCAAAGCTGCTGTTGTCGCCGCGAGAGAGCGCCCGCGCAGGCCGCAGGCTCCAGCTCCTGCTTGCCACCTCCTGCCTCTCCCTCGCGCCTGGAGACGCCCAGAGACCCCTGACCTCTCTCTCCCTCGCCCACAACCTCTCCCCTCCCCTCTGCTCTCTCTCCCATGGCCGACCGAACAAGCCGGAGCGCACCGACGCCGTTCGCCGCGGCCACAACCACTCCCTTTCTCCCTCTCCGCGACCCCGAGCTCCGCATCTTTGCCCTCCTCATCCACGCCGAGCCAAACAACCGGGGGAGCACCGCATCGCCGTCCCGGACGTCTTCTTCAACCTCGGTGCCGGCGATCCCTGCCGCTTGATTCGTCACCATCAGGCCGTCCCCGAGCCCGCTGAGACCGCCGTCCGACTCCTTGTGAGCTCCTCCATCGTTACCCACTCTTCCCGCGTCGTTTCCTTGCCGTAGCGCCGTTCCCCGCCGTCACCGAAGCTCGCCGCCGTTGCGCTTCGTCGCCACAGTGGCTAGAGCAAACGTAGCTCGAAGCCGAGCACACCGCTGTGCTCAGCGCGGCTCTAGGAGCCCGTAGCGCCCACCAGCTCCTCCCCACGTGCCCCCTAGCTCCAACCCGAGCACGCCCGTAGCTCCGGCCGCCGCCCAAGTGGTCGCCGCCATAGTTCCCGATCTCTCCTCGCCCAACGGCCTGCTCCGTTGGATGCGGTGCACGTCCAGCAACCCGTAGGGACAAACCGCGAGCCCAATGGTCGCCGTCTGGCAGAACCCGACGCCTCCGCCATGCGGAATGGTTGCCGCCGGCCAGATTCTGGCGAGGCCGACATGGCGACATCATTAGTTGCTAATGAGCCCACTAATGACCCCTCTAGAGCCACTGACTTGTGGGACCCTGTGACTAATTAAGTTAGTCTAATTTTCTGTTAAGATTAGTACTAATATGTGTGGACCCCACGTGTCAGCTTTGACTTTGGTCAAGTCAACGTTGACCGGTCCCACGTGTCATGCACACAAACCAGCCCAGTGTCACTGACGTATGGACCCCACACGTCAGGTTTGACCCGGGGCAGTTCTGTTGACCTGCTGAGGTCAGCATGACGCAGTGCTGACACAATAATCTATTTTCTGGGTTTAATTTAATCCAGGAAATTCCAGAAAATGTTTTAAACTTCTAAAAATCATATAAAATCAACCGTAATTCCAAATGAAATAATTTATATATGAAAAATTATCAGAAAAATCCAAAGAATCTGAATATGGTATTTTCATGCATGTTTGAACAAGTTAACCTCACTGAATAGGACAATTCATGATTATGGAATAAATGATAATTGGTTTTGGAGTTGGAATTTGCTATAGGTTTGAAGTCCACTTCAATGAATATGACTAACTGTTGCACTAGGTCAATTCAGTACCTTAATATGACATATCGTTCATATGTATGTGCATTGCATTGATTGCGGTTCCTTTTGTGTTTCCGGTTGTTGTTCCCTCTCGGTAGACGTTCGTTCCGACGATGAGTTCGATGACACCGATGAAGAGTTATATCATCTTCAGAAGTGCCAGGCAAGCAAAAACCCCTTGTTCATTCCGATACAATCCCACTCTCTCGCTCCTGCTCTCTTTTACTGCATTAGGACAACAACGATTCAACTGTTACATGCTGCGGTAGTTGAACCCCTTTCCCCTGCATGACCTGTCATTGCCACAGTAAATAGATGAAACCCACTAGCATGAGTAGGAATTGTTTGAGCCCTGATGTGCCTACTCATTCATGCTTGTTTGTCATGCCTGCTATTGCTTAGAGTTGAGTCAGATCTGATTCATCGGGAATGAATTGGAAAGTTGTGAACATGCCCTACTGTGTGTGAGCTAGTGTGTGAACACAATTTGGTAAAGGTAGCGGTGAGAGGCCATGTAGGAGTACATGGTGGGTTGTCTCATTGAAACCGTTCTTAGGAACTGAGTTCTGTGTTTGTGATCCATGAAACAGTTACTACCACGCATTGGTCCCGAAACCAATGGACCCTCTCGGCTTCTTGATCACCCTTGTCCTCTGTCCAGGAGTTGCAACTAGTTTCTGGTGTTTATAGGATATGTGTTGGCGGCCGTGTGTAGCGCTGACCCTAGGGGTGGGCTATGATGCGGTAGATACACCGTGGCCAGGCATGCCGGGCGCCCGTTTGGTGTCTCGGAACCCTGTACACATCGTCCGGGGCCGTATGTGGAAACCTCGGCCGGACTCCCTGCGGATGGAACCTGGATAGGCGATAAACCTGGACTAGAGACTTGAGTGTTTAGGTAGGCCGTGGCCGACACCCTCGTTGGGCTTCCGCTTGAAGGTTGCCGAGTACATGTCGTGGAAATGGCGGTAAGTGGTGAGAGCATGTGTGAAGAAGTACACCCCTGCAGGGTTAACATCATCTATTCGAATAGCCGTGTCCGCGGTAATGGACTTCTGGGTTGCCTATAACGGTTCATAGACAAGTGAAAGTGGACACTCTAAAACTCGCAAGATAGGTGTGAGTGCTATGGATGGCGTTCTCGTAGGGAGACAGAAGCGGATCCATAGTGGTGTATTGACATGGTGAATATGTGGACTCGTGTGTGCCACCTCAAAAGAGTTGCTTGCAGTCGTAGTTCAGGTTAGCCACTGAGTCAAAGCTGGCTTGCTGCAGTTAAACTCCACTACCCCTTTGTTGATACCGATGCATATGTAGTTAGTTCTGATGTAAGTCTTGCTGGGTACATTTGTACTCATGTTTGCCTATTCTATGTTTTTGCAGAGAGATGTCAGTCTCGCTAGTAGTTCCGTGTGGACTTCGACGTTTAGCTTGATACCTTAGCTACGATCTTGTGCCCTCGGCAGGATCTGGTAGATAGTCAGGCTACTCAGGCTTTTTCTTTTTTAGATGTCTGTACTCAGACCTATTAAGCTTCCGCCTGTGCTTTATCTGGTATGCTATGAATGTTGGGTCATGAGACCCATGTTTGTAATATCTGGCTCTTCAGAGCCTAATGAATACTACTTGAGTTGTAGAGTTTTGTTGTGATGCCATGTTGTATTTGCACATATCGAGCATATTGTGTGTAGGATTGAAATGCTTGGTATGTGTGGGATCTGACAATCTAGTTGTTTATCCTTGGCAGCCTCTCTTATGGGGAAATGTAGTCTAGTGCTCCTTGAGCCATAGTAGTCCACTACAGCCCGGTTCACCGGAGTCCTGCTAGCCCAGTACTACTGCTCAGGACACTTGACTGGCCGGCATGTGTTTCACTTCGTTCCTGTGTCTGTCCCTTCGGGAAAATGTCACGCAGTGACTTCCGGAGTCCTGCCTAGCCTGCTACAGCCCGGGTTACCCGGAGTCCTGTTAGCCCAGTGCTACAGCCCGGATTCACACGCTGTTGACCGACATGCTCGATGTGATTCATGTATGCCTGTCTCCATAGGTCTGTGCCGCTTTGGGTTCACGACTAGCCATGTCGGCCCGGGTTCTCTGTCATACGGATGCTAGCGACACTATCATATACGTGAGCCAAAAGGCGCAAACGGTCCCGGGCCATGGTAAGACGACACCCGTGGGATACCGTGTGTGAGGCCGCAATGTGATATAAGGTGTTACCGGCTAGATCGATGTGACTTGGAATCGGGGTCCTGACAGGTTGATGGGTGGGATGGGGTGGCGGACGGAGGACGCCGGGGTTTCGCGGCTAGTGGAGAGGTAGTTTTTGCGCCCACGGAGTACGAATGGGGAATCGGACGGGTGGGCGGGGGGAGGGGGGAGAACCATGTTTCGCTCTGGGACGCACTTGTTTTTGGCTTTTTTGAACAGAAGATGGGCCACACTTGTTTGAAATTTGGGGAATTACAAACTTTGCCCCCCTCTTAAATTTCGGACCAACTGCGGGTCAGGGGTAGGATGGTAATCCCAGGTGTCACAAATAGTGGGCGGGAGCAATTTCGGCCGCGTGCATGTGTGCTTAGGCGGCCATTGTGTATGAATGTTTTTCGGAGGCGGTTGCGTGGCGTCTAGATGAAGCTACAAACCTACCCCAGTTTAGACCTTTGGACGTCGGGCCAGTAGGTTTCACGGGTCGGATTTATTAGAAAACTAATTTCCTTGTACTACCAAACATTGGTCTCATGCGGTTTCGGGCGAGTAGAGGCTCTTTTGGCGCTTCGTTCAAAATTTTGGAACACAAGCATTTACGTTTAGAGTACTCTTGAACTTTGAGGATTGGCCTAAATAGACAACGTTAAATTTGACCTTGTATGTTTGAAAACCTCATTAAATTATCTGCTTCTTTTTGAAATTTTGACACTTGAAAATCCTATAACTACAATTATTTTGGAATGGAGGAGCTAAATTTGAATCTATTTTGTACATGACTACATATGCTATTATGTACAAAACCAGAGCAAAGATTGGTGCCCCTATAATTTAGGTATGATTTACAAATGCCATGATATCAAATTCGAATAATTGAATGGACTTCATGTTGGATTCGATTTTTTAAACCACCTTAAGTTGAATTCAAATGTATGCTAGTTCATAGGTAGCTATTTATAATGTTCATTGTGTATCTTTCGTATGTATAATGTGCTTTACACACACAACATGAACTATACTCACGTTTATATTCGATTGCTAAAGCGATGCATTGTCTGGAGTTCAAAATACTAACTATGTGGATCAATTGTGTCGAATAATAACATAGACATGCTCAAATTCGATAGAATCTAGATGTCTGATGGATCAATGACCGTTCCTTACGCGAACTGCAAATTTCATGATCCCATCCTAATATTTGGATACAATTTATATCTTTATAATCAATGTGTACAACAGTCTTTTACGTGTAGTTTCACTCTCCATCGGTGGTCTCTCACACATGCTCACACACTCTCTCTCGAGGTGTCTTTCTCTCACACATGCTCTCGATATAACCCTCCCTCCCTCTTGTAACCATTTATGACCGTTTTCACTAACCTTTATCACAAGCACTCTTCCTCTTGCAAGCATACACACGCACAATCCCCATCGACCCTTTCTATATACGTAGACCTGCCTACGTGTCTTCTGTACGCACATTATCTTTAGGCATGTCTCTCACACATTGTCTCACACCTCTCTTCCTAATCGACGAGTATGATTCTAGCTGAGCATTCTATAGGATTCCCCTTAAATTTATGTTGGATGAATTGTAATATCAGAGATAAAGGGGTTACCTTAGTCCGAGAACCCAGGGTTACAAATCCTAGCCGGCTTTGTCAGTGGACACAGAGTCCTTCACAATTATGTTATTTTTATCTTGTACGACTAGTCATCCATGGGTCTCCCTAAATGCGTCACGGGCCGACCAATGTGGCGCAGGACGGAACCTAACGAAGGGCCTCACCTCGACCCACCGGACCTCACACGGTGACACACCCTCTGCCCCACGTCTCGTTATCTTCTCACACCCACACATACCAACACAGACACCACACACACAAAAAAAATTCTCCTGGTGCCTCTATCCACTCCCCCCTTGCATATACACACTCAAGGGAATCTCTCACCGTGACGTCATATTCGTCTCTCCAGACCACTCTCATTTCTCGTGCTATCTCGCCCACGCCCCCCGCCGGCCCCTCTATCCATGCCTCTCTCGAATATGTAATACACACACATACCTCTCTAGGCCCTGCCAAATGCATCAACTACACATTCACACATGTTACATCACGTACCCCATTGATCTAAAAATCCCTCTCTTCACGTTTACTTCGCATACAACATTCCTTTTGAATAAAGTGTGGCCAAAAAATTATTTTAGAATTTCTACATATATACAACATTACAAAGTTATATGGGGGAGTATGAACGCTAATTTGCATTGCATGGTGCCCACAATGATATTTATTCTGCACTGTGAATTTGTATATTTTTATAATATATATAAAGTTAGTCATAATAAAGAGAAACGAAGAGCATCTCTCTCTCCATTGCATAACCCCCCCTCTATGCCCCTTTCACGTACGCACACAAACTATCTCTAGGTCCTCTAAAAGTAAGCCCCCCAGCACATTCACGCATGTTTCATCTTTCTCTCGTGATATATAGAGTGACGATCATTGTATTTGAAGCGAAAGCACGATACGTACATTGGACTTCAGAATCCACTCATTACGGTCACCATTTACATTTTGTGGTTATTATACGGTCACGGGCTCACCGTACAACTCTGTATTTGCTCTAGACACGAGTAGTTGCCAGTTAAATGCTCCACGTGGCACCTCTAGTGTTGCATCACATTATCTCACTACCATCGGGCCCACCTGTCGGCGTGTATCTACTCTACATCTACACTCTTATAAAATACACTCTTATAAAAACATAGTTGGTGATGATGGTGTGCCTACCATCCTGCAATATAGGCCGCCCGATTTATATCTGACGGATAGGAAAGAAACTATGGCAATTTTGCAAAAAGGTACCCACACACCTCTCCACATTTGCAAATAAGGCATTCCCTCGTTCATCATTTTCTCTCACAAGATAAACTAGTCATACAAATGCATCTTGATGTTACGTGCAATGCACGGGCATCTTGCTAGTAAGAATGAAAACAAACGACAAAAGAATATTGGACGGTGGTTCGAAGTCATGACCGCGGGCACAACGAACAAGGTAGCCTTGTATTGGTATGCTGAGCCGTCTGTTTTAACACACAGGAGCTGGTGTGGTGATTATACACACGCCTCCATGCACACGAACTGCATGCACGCAACACCCACATGAACACATGCACCCACTCACGCATGCAACACTCACACGTACACATGCAGCCACGCACGCACGCAACACTCACACGTTCACACACGCACACATGCATGCACACACCAGTACACCACACGACCAACACACACTCTCACGCTCAAGTGCTCAACCTACACGTGCATGCGCACACATCAGGCCCTGATAGACACATATACAACCAGGTGATTCCCGCGCACGGGTTGGAGTCTTGTTGCGCCTGCGTAAATTTGTGTTTATCAGACCTTTTCCCTATGCGAACTGACAGGTGGGACCCACAAGGAACGTGGTCAATTTAACTAGTCAACATGGTGCCACGCAGACTATTTGGCCGGTCAATAGAGCGCAATCCGATGCTGAACCGTGAGCAAGTGACCGTATAATCACCGCAAAATGTATATAGTGACCGTAATCAGCTTATTCCGAAGTTCGGTGAACGTATTACGCTTTTCTCTTTGCAGGCCCTCCAAAATAACATCTCTACACGTTCTCGCATGCTACATGTAACAACTATGCAATACAGCACTACTACTACACTCCAACACAATAAATCATATGTGTTTTTAGTTTTAATAGATATCATATTGTTACTTAATTATTCAGTTTGCATACATTAAAATTGCCTTTGAAATGTATGGCCAGTATCATATACCATGCGGGAAAAATCCCGCCCTTTCATGTTTAATCGGGTTTGTATCGATGGATTGTGCGAAACAGCAAAACTATAGTACTATACAGTACAAGTGACAGTTCACTAGGCCGTCGTGTCGTGTACTCCTCTGTCGTAAGAGCAGAGTGCTCGCTTTCATAAATCTTCTAGTCCTTTCCGCCGACATGTGGGACATCAAACTACCGGGTCCACGTGCCATACCGGAATAGAGTGCAGAGCAGCCGGGGTGAAGTACCCAGTCATGGCGCCAGCATAGTAAGGAGCAATGAGGTGTCAAATCACAAAGCTGCACCTTTCCCGCAGTAAGTTGGAGGGACGAAGTAATAATGCTAAAAAAGAAGTTGGAGGGACGAAGCAACCATCATTTCACTCGTTGTTGAATCCGCTTCTCCCTCATCTTCTTCAAGTTAACCACGTGTTGCTTCTGCCGTTGTTCTGCCTCATGTGGGACGCGGATCGGCTTGGTAAAGCACTAATACATGGGACCGCATGTTCGCAAACCGCCAAGACAATGTCCTCTAAAAATAAGAAACCTTCCCCACCATCCGCGCGACAAAATCACCTCCTTTTTTTTACTAATCTTGATTATATAATTTTTTAGATCAATATAATTGAGATTTGTATAGATAGCACAGGAGCAAAACCAAGTGGTACGGTTAAGGGCATCCACAATGTGTAGCCAAATGTGAAAATAGCTTTTGGCATCGCGGGAACCATTGTGGATGGTGTTGCCAAAGCCAAAAGGATGGAACCGAAGCACCCTGATTGATTGATTGAAGGAATAGAAAAATGCAACCTCTCTCCTCTTTCTCCCGTGCTTGGACGCATGTACATTATTGAGCCTAGAGTCTACTCCCCTGTCCCTTCTATCACAAATCACAAAGCAGTGAGGCGTCAAATCACAAATCACGAACGAAGCAACCATCATTTCACTCTTCGCTGACTCCGCTTCTCCATTGTCTTCTTCGAGAATCCATCTCACCGCACTAAGCTGGACGGACGACGCTATTGTGTACTGATACATCCATTTTGCATCATGCTTTTACATCGATATTTATTGCATTATGGGCTGTTATTACACATTATGTCACAATACTTATGCCTATTCTCTCTTATTTTACAAGGTATACATAAAGAGGGAGAATGCCGGCAGCTGGGATTCTGGGATGGAAAAGGAGCAAATATTAGAGACCTATTCTGCACAGCTCCAAAAGTCCTGAAACTTCACGGAAGACGTTTTCCAAATATATAAAAAATACTGAGAGCAAGAACCTCACCAGGGAGGCCACACCCTACCCACAGGGGTGGGGGGGGCGCCCTACCCCCTGGGTGCGCCCCCCTACCTCGTGGGCCCCCTGGTGGCCCTCCGGTGACCATCTTCTGCTATATGAAGTCTTTCGATGGAGAAAAAACTAAGAAGCCATCTTCTCGGACGAAACTCCGCCGCCATGAGGCGGAACCTTGGCGGAACCAATCTAGGGCTCTAGCGGAGCTGTTCTGCCGGGGAAACTTCCCTCCCGGAGGGGGAAATCATCGCCATCGTCATCACCAATTCTCCTCTCATCGGGAGAGGGCAATCTCCATCAACATCTTCATCAGCACCATCTCCTCTCAAAACCCTAGTTCATCTCTTGTATCCAATTCTTGTCTCTAAGTTCGGGATTGGTGCTAGTAGTGTTAATTACTCCTTGTAGTTGATGCTAGTTGGTTTAATTGGTGGAAGATCATATGTTCAGATCCTATATGCACATTAATATCCCTCTGATTATGAACATGTTTATGCTTTGTGAGTAGTTACGTTTGTTCCTGAGGACATGGGAGAAGTCTTGCTATTAGTAGTCATGTGAATTTGGTATTCATTCAATATTTTGATGAGTTCTATGTTGTCTCTCCTCTAGTGGTGTTATGTGAACGTCGACTACATGACACTTCACCATTATTTGGGCCTAGAGGAAGGCATTGGGAAGTAATAAGTAGATGATGGGTTGCTAGAGTGACAGAAGCTTAAACCCTAGTTTATGCGTTGCTTCGTAAGGGGCTGATTTGGATCCATATATTTCATGCTATGATTAGGTTTACCTTAATACTTTTGTTGTAGTTGTGGATGCTTGCAATAGAGGTCAATCATAAGTGGGATGCTTGTCCAAGTAAGGGCAGCACCCAAGCACTGGTCCACCCACATACCAAATTATCAAAGTACTGACACGAATCATATGAACGTGATGAAAACTAGCTTGACGATATTCCCATGTGTCCTTGGGAGCGCTTTTCTCTATATAAGAGTTTGTCCAGGCTTGTCCTTTGCTACAAAAAGGATTGGGCCACCTTGCTACACTTTATTTACTTTTGTTACTTGTTGCTCATTACAAATTATCCTATCACAAAACTATCTATTACCACTTATTTTAGTACTTGCAGAGAATACCTTGCTGGAAACCGCTTATCATTTCCTTCTGCTCCTCGTTGGGTTCGACACTCTTACTTATCAAAAGGACTACGATATATCCCCTATACTTGTGGGTCATCAAGACTCTTTTCTGGCGCTGTTGCCAGGGAGTGAAGCGCCTTTGGTAGGTGGAATTTGGTAAGGAAAAATTTATATAGTGTGCTGAAATTTACTGTCACTTGTTACTATGGAAAGTAATCCTCTGAGGGGCTTGTTTGGGGTATCTTCACCCCGACCAATAGAGCAAAGATTTGCTCCTCAACCTGCTCAACCTACTGAAAATGAAAATGAAAATGAAAATGAGAAAGCCTACTTTGAAATTCCTTCGGGTATGATAGAAAAACTGCTAGCTAATCCTTTTTTAGGAGATGGAACAAAACATCCTGATGAGCATCTAATATATGTGGATGAAGTTTGTGGATTATTTAAGCTTGCAGGTGTACCCAGATATGTTGTTAAGAAGAAGGTCTTCCCTTTATCTCTGAAGGGAGACGCATCGACATGGTATAGGCTATGTGATGATATGGGGTACTGGAATTACAAACGATTGAAATTGGAATTTCATCAGAAGTTTTATCCTATGCATCTTGTTCATCATGATCGCAATTACATATATAATTTTTGGCCTCGCGAAGGAGAAAGCATCGCGCAAGCTTGGGGGAGGCTTAAATCAATGTTATATTCATGCCCCAATCATGAGCTCTCAAGAAAAATGATTATTCAAAATTTCTATGCTCGGCTTTCTGATAACAATCGCACCATGCTTGATACTTCTTGTGCTGTCTCTTTTATGATGAAGACTATTGAATTCAAAAGGGATTTATTGGAAAGAATTAAACACAACTCTGAAGATTGGGACCTCGACAAAGGTAAGGAGTCAGGTATAACACCTAGTTTTGATTGTGTTAAATCTTTTATGGATACCGATATTTTTCGTAAATTTAGCACTAAATATGGACTTGACTCTGAGATAGTAGCTTCTTTCTATGAATCTTTTGCTACTTATGTTGATCTCCCCAAGGAGAAGTGGTTTAAATATCATCCTCCCATAGAAGTAAAAGTAGCTGCACCTATTAAAGTTGAAGAAAAGATTGTCACTTATAATGACCCTATTGTTCCTACTTCTTATGTTGAGAAACCACCTTTCCCTGTTAGGATAAAGGATCATGATAAAGCTTCAACTGTAGTTTGTAAAAGCAATATTAAAACATATACACCTCCTGATCAAGTTAAAGTTGAACCTAATATTGCTATTGTTAAAGATCTCTTGTCTGATAATATTGATGGGCATGTTATTTATTTCTGTGATGAAACTGCTAGAATTGCTAAACCCTATGCTAAAGATAAACCTAGACCTGTGGTAGGCATGCCTGTTATTTCTGTTAAAATAGGAGATCATTGTTATCATGGCTTATGTGATATGGGTGCTAGTGCAAGTGCAATACCTTATTCATTATACAAAGAAGTTATGCATGATATTGCACCTGCTGAGATGGAAGATATTGATGTCACAATTAAACTTGCCAATAGAGATACTATTTCACCAATGGGAATTGTTAGAGATGTTGAAGTCTTGTGTGGGAAAACTAAATATCCTGCTGATTTTCTTGTTCTTGGTTCCCCACAAGATAGCTTTTGTCCCATTATATTTGGTAGACCCTTCCTGAACACTGTTAATGCTACCATAGATTGCAAAAGGGATGTTGTTACTATCGGTTTAGATGATATGACTCATGAATTTAATTTCTCTAAATTTAGTAGACAACACCGAGAAGAAGAATTACCTAGTAAGGATGAAATTATTGGTCTTTCTTCTATTGCCGTACCTCCTAGTGATCCTTTAGAACAATACTTGTTAGACCATGAAAATGACATGTTTATGAATGAAAGAAGGGAATTAGATGAAGTATGCTTTAAACAGGAACCTATTCTAAAAAAAAATTTACCTGTTGAAATCCTAGGGGATCCTCCTCCACCCAAGGGTGATCCCGTGTTTGAGCTTAAACCGTTACCTGATACTCTTAAATATGCTTATCTTGATGAGAAAAAGATATATCCTGTTATTATTAGTGCTAACCTTTTAGAGCATGAGGAAGAGAGATTATTGAAAACTCTGAAGAAGCACCGTGCTGCTATTGGGTATACTCTTAATGATCTCAAGGGCATTAGTCCCACTCTATGTCAACATAAAATTAATTTGGAAGAAGATGCTAAACTAGTTCGTGATCATCAACGCCGGCTGAATCCTAAAATGAAAGAAGTGGTAAGAAAGGAAATACTAAAGCTCCTTGAGGCAAGTATGATTTATCCCGTTGCTGATAGTCAGTGGGTAAGCCCTGTCCATTGTGTCCCTAAGAAGGGAGGAATTACTGTTGTTCCTAATGATAAAGATGAATTGATCCCTCAAAGAATTATTATAGGTTATAGGATGGTAATTGATTTACGCAAATTAAATAAGGCTACTAAAAAGGATCATTACCCCTTACCTTTTATTGATCAAATGCTAGAAAGATTATCCAAACATACACATTTTTGCTTTCTAGATGGTTATTCTGGTTTCTCTCAAATACCTATGACAGCCAAAGATCAATCAAAGACTACTTTTACATGCCCTTTTGTTACTTTTGCTTATAGACGTATGCCTTTTGGTTTATGTAATGCACCTGCTACCTTTCAAAGATGCATGATGGCTATCTTCTCTGACTTTTGCGAAAATATTTGTGAGGTTTTCATGGATGACTTTTCCGTCTATGGATCTTCTTTTGATGATTGCTTGAGCAACCTTGATCGAGTTTTGCAGAGATGTGAAGATACTAATCTTTTCTTGAATTGGGAAAAGTGCCACTTTATGGTTAATGAAGGTATTGTCTTGGGGCATAATGTTTCTGAAAGAGGTATTGAAGTTGATAAAGCCAAGGTTGATGCTATTGAAAAGATGCCATGTCCCAAGGACATCAAAGGTATAAGAAGTTTCCTTGGTCATGCCGGATTTTATAGGAGGTTTATTAAGGACTTCTCAAAAATCTCCCGGCCCCTGACTAATTTATTACAAAAAGATATACCATTTGTCTTTGATGATGATTGTGTAGAAGCATTTGAAATACTTAAGAAAGCATTGATCTCTGCACCTATTGTTCAGCCACCTGATTGGAATTTACCGTTTGAAATTATGTGTGATGCTAGTGATTATGCTGTAGGTGATGTCCTAGGGTAAAGAGTTCATAAGAAATTAAATGTTATTCAATATTCTAGTAAAACCCTAGACAATGCTCAAAGAAAAATTATGCTACTACTGAAAAAGAATTCTTAGCAGTTGTATTTGCTTGACCTTATATTGTTGATTCTAAAGTAACTATTCACACTGATCATGCTGCTATTAAATATCTCATGGAAAAGAAAGATGCTAAACCTAGACTTATTAGATGGGTTCTCTTGCTACAAGAATTTGATTTACATATTGTTGATAGAAAGGGAGCTGAGAACCCCGTTGCAGACAACTTGTCTAGGTTAGAAAATGTGCTTGATGACCCACTACCTATTGATGATAGCTTTCCTGATGAGCAATTAAATGTCATAAATGCTTCTCATACTGCTCCATGGTATGCTGATTATGCTAATTACATTGTTGCTAAGTTTATACCACCTAGTTTCACATACCAGCAAAAGAAAAAGTTCTTCTATGACTTGAGGCATTACTTTTGGGATGACCCACATCTTTATAAAGAAGGAGTAGATAGTGTTATTAGACATTGTGTACCTGAGCATGAACAGGAACATATCCTATGCAAGTGTCACTCCGAAGCTTATGGAGGACACCATGCTGGAGATAGAACTGCACATAAGGTATTGCAATCTGGTTTTTATTGGCCTACTCTCTTCAAGGATGCCCGTAAGTTTGTCTTATCTTGTGATGAATGTCAAAGAATTGGTAATATTACTAGACGTCAAGAAATGCCTATGAATTATTCACTTGTTATTGAACCATTTGATGTTTGGGGCTTTGACTATATGTGACCCTTTCCTTCCTCTAACACATATTCAAGTTGCTGTTGACTACGTTACTAAGTGGGTAGAAGCTATTCCAACTAGTAGTGCTGATCATAACACTTCTATTAAAATGCTTAAAGAAGTTATTTTTCCAAGATTTGGAGTCCCTAGATATTTAATGACTGATGGTGGTTCACATTTTATTCATGGTGCTTTCCGTAAAATGCTTGCTAAATATGATATTAACCATATAATTGCATCCCCTTATCACCCTCAGTCTAGTGGTCAAATAGAATTGAGTAATAGAGAACTCAAATTAATTTTGCAAAAGACTATCAATAGGTCTAGAAAGAATTGGTCGAACAAACTTGATGTTGCATTATGGGCCTATAGAACTGCATATAAAAATCCTATGGGTATGTCTCCATATAAAATGGTCTATGGAAAAGCATGTCACTTACCTCTCGAACTAGAACACAAGGCTTATTGGGCTATTAAAGAACTCAATTATGATTTTAAACTTGCTGGTGAGAAGAGGTTATTTGATATTAGCTCACTTGATGAATGGAGAACCCAAGCCTACGAAAATGCCAAGTTGTTTAAAGAAAAAGTTAAAAGATGGCATGACAAAAGGATACAAAAGCGTGAGTTTAATGTAGGTGATTATGTATTGCTATACAACTCTCGTTTAAGATTTTTGCAGGAAAACTTCTCTCTAAATGGGAAGGCCCTTACGTTATCGCGGAGGTCTATCGTTCCGGTGCCATAAAAATCAACAACTTTGAAGGCACAAATCCGAAGGTGGTGAATGGCGAAAGAATCAAACACTATATCTCAGGTAATCCCATAAATGTTGAAACCAATATTATTGAAACCGTAACCCCGGAGGAATACATAAGGGACACTTTCCGGAACGTTTCAGTCTCCGAAAAGAAATAGGTATGTGGTACGGTAAGTAAACCGACTCCAAAACAATTTTTAAGGCAATATTTCTCCGTTTTATAGCTGCAAGATGGAGGAGAATAGTTCCGTCAGTGAACATATACTCAGAATGTCTGGATACCACAACCACTTGACTCAACTGGGGGTTAATCCTCCTGATGATAGTGTCATTGACAGAGTTCTTCAATCACTGCCACCAAGCTACAAAAGCTTCGTGATGAACTATAATATGCAAGGGATGGATAAGACAATTCATGAGCTCTTCGCAATGCTAAAAGCTGCGGAGGTAGAAATCAAGAAGGAACATCAAGTGTTGATGGTCAACAAGACCACTAGTTTCAAGAAGAAGGGCAAAGGGAAGAAGGGGAACTTCAAGAAGAACTGCAAACAAGTTTCTGCTCAAGTGAAGAAGCCCAAGTCTGGACCTAAGCCTGAAACTGAGTGCTTCTACTACAAAGGGACTGGTAACTAGAAGCGGAATGGCCCCAAGTATTTGGCGGATAAGAAGGATGTCAAAGTGAAAGGTATATTTGATATACATGTTATTGATGTGTACCTTACTAATGCTCGCAGTAGCACCTGGGTATTTGATACTGGTTCTGTTGCTCATATTTGCAACTCGAAACATGGGCTACGGATTAAGCGAAGATTGGCTAAGAATTAGGTTACGATGCACGTGGAAATGGTTCCAAAGTCGATGTGATCGCGGTCGACATGCTACCTCTACATCTACCTTCGGGATTAGTATTAGACCTAAATAATTGTTATTTGGTGCCAGCGTTAAGCATGAACATTATATCCGGATCTTGTTTGATGCGAGACAGTTATTCATTTAAATCAGAGAATAATGGTCGTTCTATTTATATGAGTAATATCTTTTATGGTCATGCACCCTTGATGAGTGCTCTATTTTTATTGAATCTCGATGCTAGTGATACACATATTTTTTTGACTAACTACTGCAAGGCACAACCCCACAGTCTTTTATTCCATAGTGATACACATATTCATAGTATTGAAGCCAAAAGATATAAGTTTAATAATGATAGTGCAACTTATTTGTGGCACTAACGTTTAGGTCATATTGGTGTAAAGCGCATGAAGAAAATCCATTCTAATGGGTTTTTGGAATCACTTGATTATGAATCACTTGATGCTTGCGAACCATGCCTCATGGGAAAGATGAGTAAGACTCCGTTCTTCAGAACAATGGAATGAGCAACAGACTTACTGAAAATAATACATACTGATGTATGCGGTCCCATGAGTGTTGATGCTCGTGGAGGGTATCGTTATTTTCTGACCTTCACAGATGATTTCAGCAGATATGGGTATATCTACTTGATGAAACATAAGTCTGGAACATTTGAAAAGTTCAAAGAATTTCAGAGTGAAGTGGAAAATCATCGTAACAAGAAAATTAAGTTTCTACGATCTGATCGTGGAGGTGAATATTTGAGTTATGAGTTTGGTCTTCATTTGAAACAATGTGGAATAGTTTCGCAACTCACGCCACCTGGAACACCATAGCGTAATGGTGTGTCCGAATGTCGTAACCGCACTTTATTAGATATGGTGTGATCTATGATGTCTCTTACTGATTTACCACTATCGTTTTGGGGTTATGCTTTAGAGACGGCTGCATTCATGTTAAATAGGGCACCATCGAAATCCGTTGAGATGACACCATATGAACTGTGGTTTGGAAGAAACCCAAGTTGTCGTTTCTTAAAGTTTGGGGTTGTGATGCTTAGTGAAAAAGCTTCAACTTGATAAGCTCGAACCCAAATCGGAGAAATGTGTCTTCATAGGATACCCAAAGGAAACTGTTGGGTACACCTTCTATCACAGATCTGAAGGAAAGATATTCCTTGCTAAGAATGGATCCTTTCTAGAGAAGGAGTTTCTCTCGAAAGAAGTGAGTGGGAGGAAAGTAGAACTTGATGAGGTAACTGTACCGTCTCCCTTATTGGAAAGTAGTTCATCACAGAAATCAGTTCCAGTGACTCCTACACCAATTAGTAAGGAAGTTAATGATGATGATCATCAAACTTCTGATCAAGTTACTACCAAACCTCGTAGGTCAGCCAGAGAAAGATCCGCACCAGAGTGGTACGGTAATCCTGTTCTGGAAGTCATACTACTTGACCATGACGAACCTACGAACTATGAGGAAGCGATGATGAGCCCAGATTCCGCAAAATGGCTTCCGACCATGAAATCTGAGATGGGATCCGTATATGAGAACGAAGTATGGACTTTGGTTGACTTGCCCGATGATCGGCGTCGGTGTCAAAACCGGCGGATCTCGGGTAGGGGGTCCCGAACTGTGCGTCTAGGCCGGATGGTAACAGGAGGCAGGGGACACGAAGTTTTACCCAGGTTCAGGCCGTCTTGATGGAGGTAAAACCCTACGTCCTGCTTGATTAATATTGATGGTATGGGTAGTACAAGAGTAGATCTACCACGAGATCAGAAAGGCTAAACCCTAGAAGCTAGCCTACGGTATGATTGTGTGTTGTGATTGTTGTCCTACAGACTAAAACCCTTCGGTTTATATAGACATCGGAGAGGGTTAGGGTTACACAAGGTCGGTTACAAAGGAGGAAAATATCCATATACGTATCACCTAGCTTGCCTTCCACGCCAAGTAGAGTCCCATCCGGACACGAGATGAAGTCTTCAATCTTGTATCTTCATAGTCTAACAGTCCGGCCAATGGATATAGTACGTCTATCCGGAGACCCCCTAATCGAGGACTCCCTCAGTAGCCCCTGAACCAGGCTTCAATGATGATGAGTCCGGCGCGCAGTATTGTCTTCGGCATTGCAAGGCGGGTTCCTTCTCCGAATACATCACAGAAGAATTTGAATGCGAGGATAGTGTCCGACCCTGCAAAATAAGTTCCACATTCCACCGTAGAGAGAATAATATTTTCGTAGATCTAATGACGTTATGTCATGGCCCGGTGATTATTCGAACCATTTCTTTTAACCAGCCCCGCACATAATGCGAGACAGTTTTTTGACACGTCTTGTCAAAGCAGAGATCGTGTCCCCTTATTACGGGATTCTCATCAATACGGGCGTGGGTAACCCAACCGCACCATCAATTGCGGCGCTTGGGGGATAAGCGAGTTTTACCAGGCAAGTGGGGACGCTTAGTTTCGTCCGCCCATATAAAGGGATAAGGATTCACCTTTCTATCCACGCCTTCTTCCTCCTTTGCTCATCCGCTCCCGCACACTCGAGCTCTAGCGCCCAAGTCCTCACTTCCATCTCAACCTTCTCCAACCATGTCCGGAGCGGGAGGCAAGTGGATGGTCTCCTCTGTCACAGAGGGAGACATCAGGAAACTGAGGAGAGCCGGATACCTGCCCGACGACATCGCGCACCGGCTCCCAGATGAGGGGCAGCTCATCCCCACCCCCAGGCCCGATGAGAGGGTGGTATTCCTCACCCATTTCCTCCGCGGACTGGGATTCCCTCTCCATCCCTTTTCCGGGGGCTCATGTTTTATTATGGCCTAGATTTCCACGATCTGGCCCCGAACTTCATCCTTAACATCTCGGCGTTTATCCTCGTGTGCGAGGCCTTCCTCCGCATCAAGCCCCACTTCGGCTTATGGCTGAAGACCTTCAACGTCAAGCCGAAGGTGGTGGGCGGCCGCCAGGCGGAGTGCGGGGGCGCCATGGTGGGCAATATGCCCAACATAACATGGCTCGTGGGCTCCTTTGTGGAAACCATAAAGGGGTGGCAATCGGGGTGGTTCTATATCACCGAGCCGCGCAACCCCGCATGGGTAGCGGCCCCCGAGTTCCGATCTGGCATCCCCATGCGGCTCACCTCCTAGAAAGAGAAGGGCCTGTCCTGGGGTAGTTCGAAAGAGCTGACCGGACTCCAAACATGTATTCAAAACATGATGGACAAGAAGCTCAAGCTTGTCAACATAGTCTAGGTTATGCTCATCCACCGGATACTCCTGTGCCAACAACGGGAGTTCACCTTGTGGGAGTTGACTGGCTTGTCTGGGGATAGTCCGGCTGTTCGGAGACCCCCTAATCTAGGACTTCCTCAATCGGCAAGCCATAGAGAATAAATGGATCTTCAAGAAGAAGACTGACGCTGACAGTAATGTTACTGTCTACAAAGCTCGACTTGTTGCGAAAGGTTTTTGACAAGTTCAAGGAGTTGACTACGATGAGACCTTCTCACCTGTAGCGAAGCTTAAGTCCGTCCGAATCATGTTAGCAATTGCCGCATTTTATGATTATGAAATTTGGCAAATGGATGTCAAAACTGCATTCCTTAATGGATATCTTAAAGAAGAGTTGTATATGATGCAACCGGAAGGTTTTGTCGATCCAAAAGGTGCTAACAAAGTGTGCAAGCTCCAGCGATCCATTTATGGACTGGTGCAAGCATCTCGGAGTTGGAATATACGCTTTGATAGTGTGATCAAAGCATATGGTTTTATATAGACTTTTGGAGAAGCCTGTATTTACAAGAAAGTGAGTGGGAGCTCTGTAGCATTTATGATATTATATGTGGATGACATATTGTTGATCGGAAATGATACTGAATTTCTGAATAGCATAAAAGTATACTTGAATAAGAATTTTTCAATAAAAGACCTCGGCGAAGCTGCTTATATATTGGGCATCAAGATCTATAGAGATATATCAAGACGCTTAATTGGACTTTCGCAAAGCACATACCTTGATAAAGTTTTGAAAAAGTTTAAAATGGATCAAGCAAAGAAAGGGTTCTTGCCTATGTTACAAGGTGTGAAGTTGAGTCAGACTCAATGCCCGACCACTGCAGAAGATAGAGAGAAAATGTAAGTCATTCCCTATGCCTCAGCCATAGGTTCTATCATGTATGCAATGCTGTGTACCAGACCTGATGTGTGCCTTGCTATTAGTTTAGTAGGGAGGTACCAAAGTAATCCAGGAGTGGATCACTAGACAACGGTCAAGAGCATCCTGAAATACCTAAAAAGGACTAAGGATATGTTTCTCATTTATGGAGGTGACAAAGAGCTTGTCATAAACGGTTACGTCGATGCAAGCTTTGACACTGATCCGGATGACTCTAAGCCAAAAACTTGATACATATTTTTATTGAATGGTGGAGCTGTCAGTTGGTGCAGTTCTAAGCAAAGCGTCGTGGCGGGATCTACGTGTGAAGCGGAATACATAACTGCTTCGGAAGCAGCAAATGAAGGACTCTAGATGAAGGAGTTCATATCCGATCTAGGTGTAGTACCTAGTGCATCAGGTCCAATGGAAATATTTTGTGACAATACTGGTGCAATTGCCTTGGCAAAGGAATCCAGATTTCACAAGAGAACCACACACATCAAGAGACGCTTCAATTCCATCCGCGATCAAGTCAAGGTGGGAGACATAGAGATTTGCGAGATACATACAGATCTTAATGTTGCAGACCCGTTGACTAAGCCTCTCTCACGAGCAACACATGATCAGCACCAAGACTCAATGGATGTTAGAATCATTACTGTGTAATCTAGATTATTGACTCTAGTGCAAGTGGGAGACTAAAGGAAATATGCCCTAGAGTCAATAATAAAGTTGTTATTTATATTTCCTTATATCACAATAAATTTTTATTATTCATGCCACAATTGTATTCACCGGAAACTTAGTACATGTGTGAATACATAAACAAATAAAGTGTCCCTAGTATGCCTCTACTTGACTAGCTCATTAATCAAAGATGGTTAAGTTTCCTAGCCATGGACATGTGTTGTCATTTGATGAACGGGATCACATCATTAGAGAATGATGTGATGGACTAGACCAATCCGTTAGCTTAGCACTATGATCGTTTAATTTTTTGCTATTGCTTTCTTCATGACTTATACATGTTACTATGACTATGAGATTATGAAACTCCCGAATACCGGAGGAACACTTAGTGTGCTATCAAATGTCACAACGTAACTGGGTGATTATAAAGATGCTCTACAGGTGTCTTCGATGGTGTTTGTTGAGCTGACATAGATCGAGATTAGGATTTGTCACTCTGATTGTCGGAGAGGTATCTTTGGGCCCTCTCGGTAATGCACATCACTATAAGCCTTGCAAGCAATGTGACTAATGAGTTAGTTGCGGCATTACAGAACGAGTAAAGAGACTTGCCGATGACGAGATTGAACTAGGTATGATGATACCGATGATCGAATCTCGGGCAAGTAACATACCGATGACAAAGGGAACAACGTATGTTGTTATGCGGTTTAACCGATAAAGATATTCATTGAATATGTAGGAGCCAATATGAGCATCCAGGTTTCGCTATTGGTTATTGACCGAAGATGTGTCTCGGTCATGTCTACATAGTTCTCGAACACGTAGGGTTCGCATGCTTAATGTTCAATGACGATTTGTATTATGCATTGTGTGATTTGATGTACCGAAGGTTGTTTAGAGTCCCGGATGAGATCACGGACATGACGAGGAGTCTCAAAATGGTCGAGACATAAAGATTGATATATTGGACCATGTTATTGAACACTAGAAGTGTTCCGGATGGTTTCGGATAAAACCGGAGTGCCGGAGGGGTTACCGGAACTCCCCGAGGAAGTAATGGGCCTTTGTGGGCCTTCGGGGAGAGAGAGGGAAGTAGCCAGGAGGTGGCGCGCACCCCCCAAGGGGAGTCCGAATAGGACTAGGGGAGGGGCGCGGCCCCTCTTTCCCTCTCCCTCTCCCTCTCCTTCCTTCTCCTACTTGGACTAGGAAAGGGGGGGGACCGATTCCTACTTGGAGTAGGATTCCCCCGTTGGGCGCGCCCCTTGTGGCCGGCCGGCCTCCTCTTCCCCTCCTTTATATACGAGGGAGGGGGCACCCCATAGAGACACAAGTTGATCTTTAGCCGTGTGTGGTGCCCCCCTCCACAGTTTTCCACCTCGGTCATATTGTTGTAGTGCTTAGGCGAAGCCCCGCGTCGGTAACTTCATCATCACCGTCAACGTGCTGTCGTGCTGATGGAACTCACCCTCGGCCTTAGCTGGATCAAGAGTACGAGGGACATCACCGAGCTGAACGTGTGCAGATCACGGAGGTGCCGTGCGTTCGGTACTTGATCGGTTGGATCATGAAGACGTTCGACTACATCAATCACATTACTGAATGCTTCCGCTTTCGGTCTACGAGGGTACATAGACACACTCTCCCCTCTCGTTGCTATGCATCTCCTAGATAGATCTCGCGTGATCGTAGGAATTTTTTTGAAATACTGCGTTCCCCAACAGGGATGCCTTCCGGGGCATCCCCAAGCTTAGGCTCTTGGTTGTCCTTGAATATTACCTTGGGGTGCCTTGGGTATCCCCAAGCTTAGGCTCTTTCCAGTCCTTATTCCATATTCCATCAAATCCTTACCCAAAACTTGAAAACTTCACAACACAAAACTCAACAAAAAATCTCATAAGCTCCATTAGTATAAGAAAATAAATCACCACTTTTGCTACTGTTGTGAACCCATTATTTATTTATATTGGTGTAATGTCTACTGTATTCCAACTTTTCCATGGTTCATAGTCCCCGATACTAGCCATAGATTCATCAAAATAAGCAAACAACACATACAAAGCAGAATCTATCAAAAACAAAATAGTCTGTAGCAATCTGGATAATTCGAATACTTCTGTAACGCCAAAACTTCTAAAAAATTAGGGCGACCTAAGAAATTTGTATATTAATCTTGTTCAAATAGAATCAATATTTTTCACGTTTCTGCTAAAAATTAGAATTGTTTTCCTGAGTGCAAAAGTTCCTGTTTTTCAGCAAGATCACATCAACTATCACCGTAAGCTATCCCAAAGGTCTTACTTGGCACAAATCTTAATTAAAACACAAAACCACATCTAACTAGAGGCTAGATGAAATATTTATTGCAAAATAGAAAATAAGTAAAAACAAAAAAATGGGTTGCCTCCCAACAAGCACTTTCCTTTAAAGCCTTTTAGCTAGGCATTGATAATTTTAATGATGCTCACGTGAAAGATAGAAATTGAAACACAAAGAGAGCATCATAAAACATGTGACAAACAAGTTTAAGTCTAACATGCTTCCTATGTATAGGGATTTTATAAGCAAGCAAATTATCAAGACAAGCAAAAACTAGCATATGCAAGGAAGTGGAAAGAAACAATAGCAATCTCAACATAACGAGAGGTGATTTAGCAACATGAAAATTTCTACAACCATATTTACCTCTCTCATAATAATTACATGTAGGATCATAATCAAATTCAAAAATATAACTATCACATAAAATTTTCACTTCATGGTCTACATGCATGCAAAGTTGACACTCTTCCGAAATAGTGGGATTATCATAAAATAAAGTCATGACCTCTCTGAACCCACTTTTACCAAAAACTTCATAAGATTGAACATTATCCAAATATGTGGGATCTAAAGTTGACACTCTTCCAAACCCACTTTCAATATTATTGCAAACAATATTATCAATCTCATATTCATTATGGGGCTTAAATAGATTTGGAAGATCATAAGAAGAATCACCCCAATCATGATCATTGCAACAAGTAGTAGACATAGCAAAATTAGCATCCCCAAGCTTAGGGTTTTGCATATCATTAACATAATTGACATTAATAGAATTTATATTAAAAGCATTGCAATCATGCTTTTTATTCAAGGAGCTATCGTGAATCACTTCATAAATTTCTTCTTCACAATTTTTAGATTCACGAATTTCAAGCAAAACTTCATAAAGATAATCTAGTGCAAAAAACACACTAGCAATTGGTTCATCATAATTGGATCTCTTAAAAAGATTAGCAAGTGGATGAGGATCCATAAACTTTTAGCAAGCGAAGATGCAAGCAAAAAGAAGGCACATGGTAACACAAGCAGACAAAAGATCAAACGGAAGAAGGGCGAAGAAAAGGCAAATCTTTTCGAAATCGTTTTAGAAGTAGGGGAGAGGAAAACGAGAGGCGAATGGCGAATAATGTAATGCAAGAGATGAGAGTCTATGATGGGTACTTGTATGGCTTGACTTGGCGTAGATCTCCCTGGCAACGATGCCAGAAATTCTTCCTCCTACTTCTTGAGCTTGTGTTAGTTTTTCCCTTGAAGAGGAAAGGGTGATGTAGCAAAGTAGAGTAAGTATTTCCATCAGTTTTGAGAACCAAGGTATCAATCCAGTAGGAGAAATACACAAGTCACCGAATACCTGCACAAAAAAACACCAACTTGCACCCAACGCGATAAAGGCACTACTGCAGGATGCTGCTAACGCGATACTACGATTAGAGACCCTTCGACGAAACTGTGTGCGATGCAATAATCGCAAACGTTGGTGTAAAAAACCGTCAAAAAGGTGCAAAACATTTGCGATGGCGGATGCATCAAACACGGTTCAGATTTTAGTTGCGTGTGCGATGCATGGCATACAGTTCAGTTCCATTAACTGTTTGCGATGAGGAGGAACAAAACAAATGGGCAGCTAGATGAAGGTGTGTGTGCGATATACAACATATGGTTCACTCATATGAACTGTTCGTGATTAGGCAACACAAAAGAAACGGCCAGCCAGATCAAGGTGTGTGCGATATACGGCATGTAGTTCACTCGGGTGAACTGTTTGCTTTGAGCCAAGAGAACAGAAATGGTTCAATATAACAAGATGTGTGTGATACGCGACAAACATGTATGTAATCAGAAACATGTGGGAAAACCTATAACAACACAGATGATTCCTGTTAACAAGCCATATGTGTTGTGAGCAAACGATTGCTGGTATATAATTGTGAGTGACTGATACGTCTCCAACGTATCTATAATTTTTGATTGTTCCATGCTATTATATTATCAATCTTGGATGTTTTATAATCATTTTATATCATTTATTGGTAATAACCTATTGACATAGTGCCAAGTGCCAGTTCCTGTTTTTTCCGTGTTTTTACACCGTAGAAAATCAATATGAGACAGAGTCCAAATGCCACAAAACTTTACGGAGATTTTTTATGGACCAGAAGGAACATGTTAGGCCCTGGTTGTACCTGGGGGGAGTCCCGAGGAGGGGACAACCCACCAGGGCTCGCCAGGAGGCCCAGGCGCGACCTAGTGGGTTGTGCCCACCTCAGGTGCCCCCCGGACCGCCTCTTTGCTCTATAAATACCCCCCAAAAAACCCAGAACCCTAGGGGAGTCAAAGAAATATTCATCCAGCCACCACAGAGTCCAAAACAACCATATCCAATCTAGACACCATCTTGGATGGGGTTCGCCACCTCCATTGGTGCCTCTCCGATGATGCGTGAGTAGTTCTTTGTAGACCTTCGGGTCCGTAGTTAGTAGCTAGATGGCTTCATCTCTCTCTCTCTCTCTCTTGATTCTCAATACAATGGTCTCTTGGAGATCCATATGATGTAACTCTTTTGCAGTGTGTTTGTTGGGATCGATGAACTTTGAGTTTATGATCAGATCTATCTTTTTATATACATGAAAGTTATTTGAGTTTCTTTGATATCTTATACGCATGATTGCTTATAGCCTTGTATTTCTTCTCCGGTATTTGGGTTTTGTTTGGCCAACTTGATCTATTTATCTTGCAATGGGAAGATATCAACGAAACTCAAAGGCAAATATCTGAAAATAAATGCAAGAGAAAATTAGCAAGAAGACCCGGGGGCCGTAGGTTTCACTAGTGGCTTCTCTCGAGAAAAATATCAAACGGCGGGTAAACAAATTACTGTTGGGAAAAATCTCAAATAATTATGACGATATCCAGGCAATGATCATTATATAGGCATCACGTCCAAGATTAGTAGACTGACTCCTGCCTGCATCTACTACTATTACTCCACACATCGACCGCTATCCAGCATGCATCTAGTGTATTAAGTTCATGGAGAAATGGAGTAATGCAATAAGAACGATGACATGATGTAGACAAGATCTATCTATGTAGAGATAGACCCAATCGTTTTATCCTTAGTAGCAACGATACATACGTGGCGTTTCCCTTTGTGTCACTGGGATCAAGCACTTTAAGATCGAACCCACTAAAAAGCACCTCTTCCCATTGCAAGATAAATAGATCAAGTTGGCCAAACAAAACCCAAATATTGGAGAAGAAATACGAGGCTATAAGCAATCATGCATATAAGATATCAAAGAAACTCAGAGGCAAATATATGAAAATAGATCAGAGAAACTCAAATAACTTTCATGGATATAAAAAGATAGATCTGATCATAAACTCAAAGTTCATCGATCCCAACAAACACACCGCAAAAGAGTTACATCATATGGATCTCCAAGAGACCATTGCATTGAGAATCAAGACAGAGAGATATGAAGCCATCTAGCTACTAACCATGGACCCGAAGGTCTACAAAGAACTACTCACGCATCATCGGAGAGGCACCAATGGAGGTGGTGAACCCCATCCGAGATGGTTTCTAGATTGGATTAGGTGGTTCTGGACTATGTGGCGGCTGGATGAATATTTCATCGACTCCCCTAGGGTTCTGGGTTTTTGGGGTATTTATAGAGCAAAGAGGCGGTCCGGGGGCACCCGAGGTGGACACAACCCACCAGGGCGCGCCTGGGCCTCCTGGCGCGCACTGGTGGGTTGTGCCCCCCTCGGGGCACCCCCCAGGCGTAGCCAAGGCCCGTTGTGTTCCTTTTGGCCCATATAAATTCTCCGTAAAGTTTTGTGGCATTTGGACTCCGTCTGATATTGATTTTCTGCGATGTAAAAAACATGAAAAAACAGAAACTAGCACTTGGTAGTATGTCAATAGGTTAGTACCAAACAATGATATAAATGATTATAAAAGATCCAAGATTCATAATATAACAGCATGGAACAATCAAAAAGTATAGATACGTTGGAGACGTATCAATGACTTCCCTGCAGTCTTGATGTATGTAAAGGGAAAGATTGTGCACTACAGATTCTATTGCATAGCAAGGGACGTGCTGCAGAAAATGGTAGGATTTTTAAAAAATATGGTCACATGCAAATATGGGCCCAAATTGAAACAACTATACATAAGTTGAAATCGAAGGACAAAAATCTATAATTAAATAGATAGGGTAAACATGATGTCATGGAAATATGAGAGTAATTGAAAGAACAATACATAATTAATTTGCCTAATATAGAAAGAAGAGGGGAAAAATCCCCTTTGACGTATATGGTGCATGTGGCACATTTTATCCAAATGTAGAAATATTTAGAATATGTTCAGGAAAGTAGGCCATGCCAACCGATTTAGGGTGAGATTGAACACACCGCGTGCATCCACAAGGCATCTGGTACAGTGAGATGGATTGTCTGGAAGAGGCCGCAAGGTCTTGATGTGTCCGTGCACTGTACACTTTATGAACGCAAGAAAACCCTCAAATCAGCTCAAATAAAAATGAATTCATGACGATTTCGGCCGGGTGATTAAAGGAGGCAGATGAACTGGGATAAGAGATGAGATAATATCTCATTAAATTAGTTACCTTGTTGACCAAGAGAAAGAACCCTCAGTAATGCAGATTCCCCAACCGAGCGGAGCTGGGTCAAGCGCGAGCAGCATCGAGAAACTCGATGGCGATAGGCGGCGGCAAGCGGAAGTGGCGAAATGCGGTGGGCTTTGCCGCAGCCTGGCGGCGGCAAGTGTCGAGCTAAGTGCTTATCGCCGCGATAGGCCGGTGCCATGCATAGACGCGGAGGAGCTTGTGCAGGTGTGAATGGGGACCGGAGAGGGTGGTGGGTGGGGTGAGAGTTTTTGTGACGTGGGGGTGGTGAGGGTTTTCTTTTTTCTTTTTTGAATTGGGTGGTGAGGGTTTTCTGTCCCGAAAAGAATTTTGGAGGCGACGGTTTGCTAGAGCCAACCGCGTGTGACTGACGCAATAGGCAAAATGAAAGTCATTGCACACGGTTCCAATTTTGGGAACCGTGTGTGATTGACGTACTACCTCCGTCCTAGTTTATTGGTCCCCTTTGTAATTTTTACCAAATTTTGATCAAATATTTAACTAAGAAATGTTTATGCATGTCACCAAAATTATATTATTGAAAACTATGCTCAAATATCCATCCAACGATATAATTTTTGCTGACCTGCACTAAAATCTTGTCAGTTAAACCTTTGGTCAAAATTTAACACAAATTACAAAGGGGACCAATAAACCAAGACGGAGGTAGATTCCATCAACCAAACTGATTGCATCCATATCCCACGGTTAGACATAAGTAAACATAGATTAAACATACTCAGACATAGATAATAAGTGTACACGTACACAAGCGTAGTTCAACCGTCATTAAGCATACTCAAGCGTACATAGTTTGATCCCACATCTCATCTCACACGCCGGCACGATCCTGAAGCTTCTACAGGCACTCAGCGTACGCGTTGTGTGCCACCTTGCGAGAATACTTCTGCTTGAAGGAGCCAACGACCTGTCCTCTTGCATGCGCCAGAACACTTAGATATGCATCATGAAGCTTGTGGTTGAAAAATGGGCATCGATAGCCACCGTACTAGGTCCTAATACGCCTGTTATGCTTTACCGCATAAAGCTCCCTTAGGATTTGCCTCTTGTACCTCCTCTGGCCATCTTCATCCTCATTGTCCACATCGTCAGACAGCACCTATAAAAATAGTAAAACAAATTTGGCATCAAATCAATGTTTATATTCCGTGAAGTAGGATTAGGAATTTTTGGCTATTTATTTATACATAACTGATGTCACTTGAAGCTACGTCGGTATTTCCCCAAAGAGGAAGGGATGATGCAGCACAGCGGCGGTAGGTATTTCCCTCGGATGTGAAACCAAGGTTACCAAACCAGTAGGAGAACCAAGCAACACAACGTAAACATCCCCTGCACACAGATAACAAATCCTCGCAACCCGACGTGTTAAAGGGGTTGTCAATCCCTTTCGGGTAACGGTGCCAGAAATTGGTGCCTGACGGGAGAAAGTTGTAATAGATTGAATTAAATAGTTCGCAAATAAAATAAAGTGCAGCAAATTATTTTTGGGTTTTTGGATTAATAGATCTGAAAATAAAAGCAAATGAAAGTAGATCGCAAAGGCAAATAATATGAGAAAGAGACCCAGGGGTCGTAGATTTCACTAGTGGCTTCTCTCGAGAAAAATAACAAAGCGGTGGGTGAACAAATTACTGTTGGGCAATTGATAGAACTTCAAATACTCATGACGATATCCAGGTGATGATCACTACATAGGCATCACGTCCAAGATTAGTAGACCGACTCCTGCCTGCATCTACTACTATTACTCCACACATCGACTACTATCCGGCATGCATCTACTGTATTAAGTTCATGGAGAAACGGAGTAATGCAGTAATAACGATGACATGATGTAGACAAGATCTATCTATGTAGAGATAGACCCCATCATTTTATCCTTAGTAGCAACAATGCATACGTGTCGGTTCCCCTTCTGTCACTGGGATCAAGCACCATAAGATCGAACCCACTACAAAGCACCTCTTCGCATTGCAATATAAATAGATCAAGTTGGCCAAACAAAACCCAAATATCGGAGAAGAAATACGAGGCTATAAGAGATCATGCATGAAAGAGATCAAAGAAACTCAAATACTTTCATGGATATAAAAAGATAGATCTGATCATAAACTCAAAGTTCATCGGATCCCAACAAACACACTGCAAAAAAGTTACATCATATGGATCTCCAAGAGACCATTGTATTGAGAATCAAGAGAGAGAGATGAAGCCATCTAGCTACTAACTACAGACCCGAAGGTCTACAAAGAACTACTCACGCATCATCAGAGTGGCACCAATGGAGGTGGTGAACCCCATCCGAGATGGTGTCTAGATTGGATCTGGTGGTTCTGGACTCTGCGGTGGCTGAATCAATATTTCATTGACCCGAGGCGGTCCGGGGGCACCCGAGGTGGGCACAACCCACCAGGGCACGTCTGTCCTCCTGGCGCGCCCTGGTGGGTTGTGCTGTAACGCCCAAGATGCGGCTATATCTCCCATGTGTCGAGGCATGACTTAGAGGCATAACTGCATTTTGGTTTTGTCACAAGAAGGGTCATCTTCACACAATCCCATGTACAAGAACAAGGATAAATAAATAGTTGGCTTACAATTGCCACGTCACACAAAGATCATATAATTCATACATCATTCAGAGTACACACATAGTCCGACTATGAATGAATCCAAATGAAAAGAAGACAACCCCAAATGCTAAATCCCGATCGTCCCAACTAGGCACCACTACTGCTCATCCGGAAACGAAACATAGTAACGGCCAAGGTCCTCGTCGAACTCCCACTTGAGCTCGGTTGCGTCACCTGCATCGGTATCATCGGAACCTGCAACTATTTTGGTAGTATCTATGAGTCACGAGGACTCAGCAATCTCAAAACCTGCGAGATCAAGAATATTTAAGCTTATGGGTAGGATGAGGTTATGAGGTGGAGCTGCAGCAAGCGCTAAGCAAATATGGTGGCTAACTTACGAGTACAAGAGTAAGATGAGAAACTATGCAACGGTCGTAAACTAGAAGTGATCAAGAGGTGATCCTAAACTACTTACGTTCAAACATAACCCCGCCGTGTTCTCTTCCTGAACCTCGTCGAAAAGAGACCATCACGGTTATACACGCGGTTGGTGCCTTTTAATTAAGTCAAGTGTCAAGTTCTCTACAACCGGATATTAACAAAATCCCATCTTCCACATAACCGCGGGCACAACTCTCGAAAGTTTAAACCCTGCAGGGGTGTCCCAACTTAGCCCATGACAAGCTCACGATCCGCGGAGACAATCCTCCATCGTGGGACCCTCCGATCAGACTCGGAATCCCGGTGCACAAGATATTTCGACAATGGTAAAGCTAGTCTAGCAAGACCTCCTAATGCACCGACCTAGCCTGACAGGAGTAGCGCGATCTCGTTCTTAGCGTACAGGTACCAACATAACCCAAGTTGCCAAGGGGTGGTCTCGCACGGTGCTCTAGTTTGGACCAACACTCATGAGGAGCACTAGCCCGGGGGGTTGATTAAGTCCACGGGGTCCGGAAAATCCCTATGCAAGTTTTAGTTGTTATTATGCAAATGGTAAAACCCAGGTTGGGCCTTGCTGGAGGAGTTTTATTCAAAGCAAACTATCAAGAGGGGCCCACAAACCCTCATCATGTTAGGGACGCAAAAATCAAGGAACATAACACCGGTATGACGAAAACTATCAAGAGGGGCCCACAAATCCTCATCGTGTTAGGGTCGCAAAAATCAAGGAACATAACACCGGTATGACGGAAACTAGGGCGGCAAGAGTGGAACATAACACCAACCAAAGGCCTAGCCTTCCACCCTTTACCAAGTATATAGATGCATTAATTAAATAAGACATATTGTGATATCCCAACCTATCTATGTTCCAACATGGAACAACCTGCAAGGCACCTGCAACTAGCAACACTATAAGAGGGGCTGAGCAAAAGCGGTAACTTAGCCAAACAACGTTTTGCTAGGAAGGTGGGTTAGAGGCTTGACATGGAAATATGGGAGGCATGATAATCAAGTGGTAGGTAGCGTGACATAGCGATAGAACGAACAACTAGCAAGCAAAGATAGAAGTGATATCGGGGGTAATGATCATCTTGCCTGCAAAGTTCTCAGAGTTGTTGAAAGCATGCTCCTCATAAACATACTCAACAGGATCCTCGTTCACGAACTCGTCTCCCGGCTCTACCCAAAGCAAGAACACAAGCAACAAAACAACAATCAATCACGGTGCAATGCACAAGCAACATGATGCAAGACATGGCATGGAATGCAAGATATGATGAGCAATGTATATGGGTACTCCGGAAGGGAAAGGATGATCATGGCATCAACTTAGCAAACCAAGCATGCCACTGGAAAGAGGGGGTGATTTCGGTCGAAATCGATATAAGGATCACCGGAAACGGATGCACGGTTTGCAAATGATGAGCAAAACAAGAACAATGCAACATTGCGTTTAACAACATCATAGCACTTAAAATGCATCAAGAAACTATGCGACAACACTCCAACCTAGCAACAAAGCAAATGGCAGTGAAGTACAAGTGAAGCTCTACAAATCATGAACACTGAGCTCCTGCTAGAACTCACTAGAACAAGCCTAAAACAGCATGGCAAAAATGCAAATGACAAACAGGTTTCAGACTTGGTGGAAATACTAAACATGGCATAAACAGCATCAGGTAGCACTGTTTAGAGCTAGCAAACAACATGCTACAAGAACATATCATGGCAAACAAGAGCATGGTATGCTAGTACTAAAGGCAAAGAACAAAACTCCCTTAGTGAACTTTAGCCAAAGATGCTTCGAAAAGATGGTAGCCTCACTGCAAACATGGCAATTGATATGAACAGTTTCAGACTTAGTGAAAAACATAGCATGGTAGAAACAGATTCATGATAGCAACTTTGCAAGCTCATGCCACTCACCACAAAGCATTTCATGGTAACCAAAGGTAACCAATAGTAAGAAGACACATTTATGAAGATAAACATGGCAAGAGCAATTTCATAGGGTGCATGGATCACTAGCAAAACACATGGAAAAAATGAACTTCATGTTAACAAACTGAAAGCAACAATATTTAGCAAAAGTAGAGCACGGTAATGACAAGCTACACTGCTCCATAATTACGAACAGAGGCATTAATGGATAGAGCATAACCATATCTTCAAAACATCCTTACTGAAGTTCATCAAAACATGCATGGATATACTTGTGGCAACAAGTCAACATAGCAACATAATGTAACAGAAAAGACTTAGCAAAAATACTAAGTGTCTGAAATCAACAACATCATGTGGCCTGCTTTGTATACTTGTGCTAGTCACCACAGAGCTCATAAAAATGCAAGCTTGCACCTCTGTAAAGATGGAATGAAGGTGCTCCTAAAACATGTAGACATGATGCTCAAAGGGTGCACATACAAAATGCAATGAAAATGATAGGTTATGATGAATTCCAGCAGACAACATCATATAGCACTTTTCCAATGAAGATTAAGGCATCAATATGGACAGCAACATGCATGCAAATGAACTAACATGAAGAGCATCATGAGACGGACATTTTGATATATCATATGCGCAAATCGGAGCCACGGGCATGGAGATATGGCATGACAAAGAGGTGCACATGAAGTAGAATATTTTGGGACTTAGACGAAAAACAATAGGTCAACCTCAGATCTAGGGTTTTCACGGAACCCGAGGCGGTGGTGGATCGGATCCGGCGACGGTGGCTGCCCGGCTCCGGCGAGCAGGGGCTGGCCGGCGACGAGGAGGGTCGGGGAGGAGGGGCGCCGATGATGGGAGGCACTGGACGGTGGCGATGGGCGGCGCGCGGGGCGGCACGGTAAACGGTGGCGCAGGCACGGGCAGCGCAGCGCCGGAACTCGGCGGGTGGCGGCCGGCGAGGCCGAAGCAGCGGCGGTGTAGCAAAGCAACGAGTCCGGGCGGCGGTGCTGCTGAGCGAGCGCGGGGAGGCGGCGGTAGACGAAGCGGGCCAGGGGGCGTCCACGGGCCTCGGCGGGCCGCGGCGGCGGTGGAGTACGGGTGGACACGTATCGGGCGCGGGTTGGTCCGGGCGCGGCGGCGGACGCGTCCGGCGCCGTCCGGACGTGTCCGGCACGGATGGGGGAGGTGGAGCTAGGGTTTGGACGCAAATTTCAGGGGGAGAGACATATACAGGTAGGGGCTGGAAGAGTCCAAATGAGGTGCGGTTTTTTTCCCACACGACCATGATCCAATGACGGATAGCATGGAGGGGGTTTAGATGGGCTAGTGGGCTGTTTTGGAGGGGTGTTGGGCTGCAATGAGAGAGGGGTTTTGCGGTTACCCGGTTAACCGTTGGAGCATCAAACGACCTCCACATGGAACGAAATTTCACAGGCGGCCTTCCGGTGATGTACCAAGGCCACTCGACAAATCTCGGCCCATTTCGAAAATGTTTTTCTCCTGCTCACGAAACGAGATTTGAGAGGTGCAACGGGTGCATGTGTGAGTGTCGGATTCTGAAAGGGACAACGGGGAAAAGGACCGGATGCATGAGACGAACACGAATGCAAATGAGATGCACATGATGACATGATATGAAATGCATGACATGAAAAAAAATGCAAAAATGAGGACAAAACCCAACCACGAAGGAAATAACATATCATATAGCCAGAAATGGCAAGAGTTGGACTTACAATTATGAAATGTTACATCCGGGGCGTTACATGTGCCTCCCCCGGGGCACCCCCAGGCGCAGCCAGGGCCCGTTGTGTTCCTTTGGCCCATAAAAATTCTCCGTAAAGTTTCGTGGCATTTGGACTCCGTTTGATATTGATTTTCTGCGATGTAAAAAACATGGAAAAACAACAACTGGCACTTGGCACTATGTCAATAGGTTAGTACCAAACAATGATATAAAATTATTATAAAACATCCAAGATTGATAATATAACAACATGAAACAATTAAAAATTATAGATACGTTGGAGATGTATCAACATCCCCAAGCTTAACTCCTACTCGTCCTCGAGTAGGGAAGTGATAAAAACAGAATTTTTGATGTGGAATGTCGTGTAACACCCTCGATGCGACTATAGCTCCCACGTGTCGAGGCACGACTTAGAGACATAATCGCATTGAAGGCATATGTCGCAAGTGAGGTAATCTTCACACAACCCATGTAATACGTAAGGAAAAGGGATACATAGTTGGCTTACAATCGCCACTTCACACAATTACATGAATAAAGCATTACATCAATCATATACAATCAAGGCCCGACTACGGAGCCAAAAATAAAAGAAGAACCCCAAATGCGACAAAAGGTCCCCGATCGACCCCAACTGGGCTCCACTACTGATCAACTAGAACGAAACAACACAAAGGACAAGATCTTCATCGAGCTCCTCCTGAGCTTGGTTGCGTCATCTGCACGGACTCATCGGCACCTGCAAACTGGTTTTGGAAGTATCTGTGAGCCACAGGGACTCAGCAATCTCGCACCCTCGCGATCAAGACTATTTAAGCTTATGGGTAAGGTAAAGGTATGAGGTGGAGCTGCAGCAAGCGACTAGCATATATGGTGGCTAACATACGCAAATGAGAGCGAGAAGAGAAGGCACAGCACGGTCAATAAAGGTATGATCAAGAAGTGATCCTAGACTACCTACGTCAACCATAACTCCAACAACTGTGTTCACTTCCCGGACACCGCCGGAAAGAGACCATCATGGTTACACACGCGGTTGATTCATTTTAATTAATGTCAAGTTCAGGTTTTCTACAACCGGACGTTAACAAATTCCCATCTGCCCATAACCGCGGGCACGGCTTTCGAAAGTTCAAATCCCTGCAGGGGTGTCCCAACTTAGCCCAACACAAGCTCTCACGGTCAACGAAGGAATAGACCTCCACCCGAGACGTTCCGATCAGACTCGGTATCCCGGTACAACAAGACATTTCGACAGGGTAAAACTAAACCAGCAACACCGCCCGAATGTGCTGACAAATCCCGATAGGAGCTGCACATATCTCTTTCTCAGGGCACACTCAGATGAGACTAGCTACGAGTAAAACCAACCCTCAAGTTTCCCCGAGGTGGCCCCGCAGGCAGCTCAGTTCGGACCAACACTCAGAGGAGCACTGGCCCGGGGGGGTTAAAATAATGATGACCCTTGGGCGTGCGACCCCCAAGGGAAAAGAAAAGGCTAGGTGGCAAATGGTAAAACCAATGTTGGGCATTGCTGGAAAAGCTTTACTTAAGGCGAACTGTCAAGGGGTTCCCATTATAGCCCAACCGCGTGAGGAACGCAAAATCCGGGAACATAACACCGATATGACGGAAACTAGGGTGACAAGAGTGGAACAAAACACCAGGCATAAGGCCGAGCCTTCCACCCTTTACCAAGTATATAGATGCATTAATTAAATCAGATATATAGTGATATCCCAACAAGTAAATAAATATTCCAACAAGGAACGGCCTCCAAACTTCACCTGCAACTAGCAACGCTATAAGAGGGGCTGAGCAAAGCGGTATCATAGCCAATCAACGGTTTGCTAGGACATGGTGGGTTAGGGGTTTGACATGGCAATTTGGGAGGCTGACAAGCAAATGGTAGGCATCGTAGCATTGGCACAGCAAAAGAGCAAGCATCTAGCAAAGCAAAGATAGTAGTGATTTCGAGGGTATGATCATCTTGCCTGAGATCCCGCAAGGAAGAAGAACGAGTCCATGAAGAAGACAAACGGAACATAGACGAACGGATCCTCACAAACGCGACGTTAACGGAGCCAACCCGAAGAAGCAACACCGGAAAAGAGCAAACAACAAAGTAAACAACCACCACATAATCATGGCAGGATGCACAATCAAGTATGATGCATGTCCGGTTTAAGTATGCATGGCATGGCAAAGTGCACAAGCACTCCTACAAATTAAGTGGAGCTCAATATGCATCGGGATGCATATTGACAAAACACCACATCAATTATTTAGTTCTCTCTCGTTTATGTACCCCAACAATATTAAATGTTTATTAACATGGCAAGAGGTGAAGCACAACAAAACTACCTATCTAGGCAAGTTTAAATGAGGCCGGAAGCAACGAACAACAATTCCGAAAAATCCTAATATGCATAATTTAAGGTTTGGTACTGTTCTGCCCTAAACATTATTTTAGAGTTGTTAAACATGCAAGATGAGTGCACCATGTTAAACTAGGCATTTTTCTACCCCAATTACATATAAAGATTATTAAAATCGGAGTTACGGTTATTTAGTTATGAATTAAATCATTTTAGCATGGCATAGGAGCAAATTAATGCAAACAACATTTTAAATATTTCAAACATAGATGAAAGTTGGATATTATTAATCCACACAAAATTCTGAGCAAGTTTCATATATAAATCATTTTAATCCGATGCACCATTTGTGAGTTATTATATGCATGAAGAAAAGGGTCTAAACTGTAAAACAGCAGTATCCTGGAAATTAGCTAAAATCACAGAGACTGAAAAAAACATCCACGGGCTGAAACTGGTTGGCCCATCAGTGCACAGGAGGGGCTGGGGGTTCTCACATTGGGCCAAGCCCATCTGAATCCGTCGCTGGGCAGGGTGGCGCTGCGAAGCTGGGCCGTTCGGGGCATGGCCCAGGTGGAGGTGCGTGAGGAGGCAGCCTGGCAGGATCGAATCGAAGCAGAGGTTGAGCGAGGCCGGTTGGGGAGGTCGGACGCGGGCCAGCTGGAGCCTGGCGCGGCTGGGCTTGGGTCTTGACTCGATCGAACGAGGAGGAGAAGGGGGCACGGTCAACGCTCGAATACGAGCGGGCGAGCGGGCGCCTCATCCTGGAAGAAGCAGGGGACGCAGGCAGAGGCAGGTGTTCGGCAGCGCTCCTCCGCACGGATCGGGACGACGGCGATGGCTTGGCGTGTCTCCGGCGAAGGAGGGAGGCGGATCCCATCGAAGATGGAAGGATCCGGGCGGTGGGGGCCGGATCCCGCCGGATCCGTCGCCGGAGCAGGGCGGCAGCAGGGAGCCAACGACGAACTCCAAGGCGGTGGCGGCGAGGAGCGCTGCAGGGGAGAGGAGAGAGGTTAGGGAGAGGCAGGGAGATGCAGAGGAGGGCGGCGGAGCTGGCCTGAGGCTCGGCAGCGGCGGAGATGACCGGCTGGGCTGCCACTCGGGTTGGCGTGGCAGCGAGGCAAAGGAGCTCGTGCTCCTTGGCGACGGGAGGCTCGAGCACGGCGTCGCTGCACCGACGGGATGCAGGCGCGGCTCGCAGATCGAGGTGGGTGGATGGATCGGAGGAGTTGCACCGGTTGGTTGGGCGGAGGAAAACGAGGAGGAGAGGGATCCCGAGGTGGATCGAAGGATTGGTCCGGTGGGGAAAAACGAGGTGGAGCTCGGGCTCGGTGGTTGGTGGGATGGGGATCCCGAGCTGGGGCGGCGGCTAGAGGATCCAAATAGTCTAGGAGTGGACTATATATATGGCAAAGAGTAAAAGTTTAGGGACTAATCCGTCCCTCTAATTAAAATTGGACGGTCGAGGATAAATAGCTTAGGAAAGTCCAATGAGAAACCGATGATGTTTTGTAGATGTTTGGGGATGATCCGGACACAACGGTGGCAACAGTCCGGGTCAGGTTCCGGGACAGCTTTCGGACGTGCGCGAGGAGGGTTGCGGGCTGACGAGAGAGGTTAGGTTGGACCTGGCGGTAGGAGGTAGTGCAGAAGGCAGAGGGCTGAGAAGAGAGAAGAGGAGAGGCCCGGCGACTGCTTCCGGAGACCGAAAACGTCCGACGAAAAGACCGGCTATACTGCCGCTATAGTTAATCGTTGGGGCGTCAAACAAACTCCGAATGCGATGAAACTTGACAGGCGGTCTACCTATACTATAACAAGACCGCACGCCAACTCTCATCCCATTCCGAGAACATTTTCCGGCCACTAATAAAATAATATCTCGGACATGCCGCGGGCGCGTGCAAGTGTGGTTGGGCTCAGAACGGACAATAGAGAGAATGAGGAGACCGGAACAGATGCAAGTTTTAGAAACATGATGATGCAATGCACATGATGACATGATATGCAATGCATGACACGCAAGCAATGACAAGGCAACAATAGCGAATAACAGGAAGACAACTGGCACATCGGTCTCGGGGCGTTACAACACTCCACCACTACGAGAGGATCTCGTCCCGAGATCTAGAATGGCACCGAAGGGAAAACGGAAGAGAAAGAGAAGCGGTAAACGAAGTTGCTTCTTGACAAAAGAGTAAAAACAAAGAACCTTGAAGAGGTTAGTCCATATCGAGAAAAGAATACAATGGAGATGAATGAAGTTGAACGCACTCTGTTAGAAAAGAGGGACAAAGAACATAGCGGAAAACCTTGAGGTTGAAGGGAAGATATACATAGAAAACACTCCGGTTAAGGAAGGGGATCAAGGAAGACCAAATTCGGGCAGCACTCCGGTAGAAAAGGGAGGAATTGAATACGAACTTGATAAGGTGATATAACTTGAAAAGAGGGCACGACACTCCGGTTAAATGGGCAATTATGAAAAGAACATGATCTTAGCCAAACGATATGATGGGTTGAAAAGATGAACATCACCATGCCTCCGGAAAAAAGTAAGAATAGAATGAACTAAGGGAAACACGATCTTGAGAGAGCACGCTTACAACAAATGCTAGCATGGAGTTGTTGGAAAAACCAACAACGAAAGAATAAGTTTGTAGTGGGCTTATGGAAAACATCTCAAAACTATGAGGTGAAATTGTGCCACTAACAGAAACGATAAATTGGATTGATAACAACAAGGGGATGAGAAGAATAAATCACCGGGAGGATAGATGAATAACTTGGGTCATTTATAAACAACATAGATAGCAACAAGCCATAGGGAAGGCTTTAGGTGAAATATAACCCAAGATAATTCCAATGACGAGATTGGTGGATTTAAATACCTCATTCTTGACAACATGTGAATCATAAAACATGAACTCAGATTATTAAAAATGACACAATACCACCTCGAATGATAAGATAGACAGAAATGCACTCCGGATAGCAAGAAGAAGATAACTTGAACTCCTTTGAAAAGAATCTCGATGAACACTTCGAGAAAAAAAATATAAATCCTTGATGAACCATCGTGAAAGAACCTTCATGAAGAACTCCGTTAAACAAAAGAATGATCAAACGGAAAGAAAGGGTAGTTGAAAACACAAGGTGGAACCTTGTAATGATTTAGAAAGATCTCCGTGAAGATATAATGCGAGAACTTTGGACTCCGGAAAAGAAAGATGAACAAAAGAAATCAAGAATTTGATTAGCCTCCGGAATAGGGAATTAATCATTTGGATGAAACAAGAATAAGAATTACATTATGCTTATCCACCACCAATTTAAATTGATGACAAACAACGGATTTGGCACACTACTTATTCTCGTAGAAAGGATTAAGAGAGATATCGCATAAACTCGAGAAAATCTTCAACGAACCACCGGTAGGATTGAAAAGAACGAAAGAATTGATATGATAAGAAAGAAGAAAATCTTGAACGAACCATCGTAAGAAATGAAAATGAACGAAGAGAAGATAAAGAAACACCGGGAAGAATTATAAAATGAACAAAGATGCTTGAGAGGATTTAGATACATGAGAACGAAGAGCTCACGAGCCTAATAGAGAATATTTGAATGATGTACCGGTAAGATTTGGGGAACGAGAGACGAAAGCTGAGAATGAATAAACCTGAATTGATGGACTCCGGATAACCAACTGAGAAGACTCTTGAATTACTCCGGATAGGTGAAAAGAATTCTCACGGTCAAAACAATTACGAGAGGATGGCAACAAGCTAGAATCACGAATCTTGAAGAGAATGGAGCACGATTAAAGAGAACTCTTCTTCGGTCTTCAACAATCTGAGAATTACAACGGGAAACACCACCAAGAATTGTTGAGGCACTCCGGGATGAAGAATGGAAAGGTTGAGCCAATGATGAAAAGAATTCGATAGATCTTGAAGAAAAGCATTTGACTGATGATAATTCATTCTTACGTCAAACTTCGAAAAGCAATGTGAGGATAGCTCCGGGAAGATTGGAAGAGTCAGGTAAGATCCTGGGAAAAGACTTGTGGGTTAGGGCCCACTCAAAATAAACACCGTTGAACGATTTAAAAGAGAGATTGCACCGGTTGAATTAAATGACTTGAATGAGATAACATCCTCGAAATAGGTTGAACTGATCTTGAATGAAAAGACGAGCCTTCTGAGATATTTTGAGCACTCCGGGAAAAATGAATAGTGAGAAGTGAATTATTATGAGGTGCACCGGTATGAGAAGGCATTGAAATGAGGAAAGGGTAAGATCACCAAAGCTTGACTTGAAACCACCGGGGAAGATAAAAGAAACGAAGAATGATGAACTAGAAGCTCCGTTAGCATCTTCATGAGCATCACCGGATAAGAAAATTGACGAAAAAGGAATGGAGATGCTTTCCATCAATAAAGGATACTTGGATAAGAAATCTGAATCCTTGGAGAAAAACAAAGGGAGGGAGGGTGGGAAAAACAAAGACAATTTGGAATGGATGAAACGAACAATGTTGAGAAGACTTTGAGTTGATCTTACGGATGTTGAAAAATGATCAAATCCACTTGAAGAGAAGCACACCGGTTGAAAAGGATAGACATGACAATCTGGATGATCCAAAAGGATTGGTATTCACACCGAAGTATGAGAACACCATTTGGGGAAGGTATGGAATCAACATTTGACTTCGAAGCAACTCGAATACCACAACTCAAAACAAAACAAGGATTGGCTCGCAGAATAAGCCGGAACAAACATATGATAGAGATTTCGTCCGAAGTTTTCGTGGTGGGGCCTACACGGGCTCGATCGTACAGTACCATCATGTACAAGGCAGTGCACATGACATACGAAGCGTCCCCGAGTCGGCATAGCCAAGGACTCTTTAAGACACAACGAGACCACTGTAAAACCGACCGTGAATAGGCGGACCACTAGACGTCGAACCCCAATTTCATATCATACATCTGTCGGAAAGATATCCTAAGAGCTACTTGAATTCCCACCTATGAAACTCCCAAAACTTTCCGGTTATGCAATCAGGTGTTGGGGATACAGGGGAAGCATAATATCTCACCCAAACTAGCAAATCCTACATCCAGCTGTATCCATCCTTCAACACATAACCAAGAAACCTTCGGAAACCATCTACCTCAACCTTCGAAAAGCATCCGTTATACAAGTTATGGCGATACTCCTGAACTCCCGCCCCAGTACTAGGTGGCGTCGAGGTTATCTCACCAACGAACTGCATAAAAGAGATTTTCGATGTCGGCGTACTAAACTCAGGTATTCCAGAATTGCAACGATAAAATTATGACGACAACACCTCAAAGCTCACTCCCCGGGACACTTCCACGAAACCCCTGACAGGAGGCACCAAGACAATGTTCTCATCATAAAACCATCGGAACGATTCCAAGATACCCGCGTGATCCTAAATTTTTTTTTAGTGAAATTTGAGAAGAGAAGAGTCAAAACTCTACGCCAGGATGCCTTACCAGAGCGATGAGGAGACTGGGAAGTAAAAAGAATTCCTAAGCTCTCCGATATATAATTCCTAAGTGACTCAAAACATTTTTCTAGACACAACTCGGCCGCTAATAACGATCAAGCAATGGGGCTCCTAAGGTCGGGGAAGGCTCTGATACCAACTTGTAACACCCTCGATGCGACTATAGCTCCCACGTGTCGAGGCACGACTTAGAGACATAATCGCATTGAAGGCATATGTCGCAAGTGAGGTAATATTCACACAACCCATGTAATACATAAGGAAAAGGGATACATAGTTGGCTTACAATCGCCACTTCACACAATTACATGAATAAAGCATTACATCAATCATATACAATCAAGGCCCGACTACGGAGCCAAAAATAAAAGAAGAACCCCAAATGCGACAAAAGGTCCCCGATCGACCCCAACTGGGCTCCACTACTGATCAACTCGAACGAAACAACACAAAGGACAAGATCTTCATCGAGCTCCTCCTGAGCTTGGTTGCATCATCTGCACGGACTCATCGGCACCTGCAAACTAGTTTTGGAAGTATCTGTGAGCCACAGGGACTCAGCAATCTCGCACCCTCGCGATCAAGACTATTTAAGCTTATGGGTAAGGTAAAGGTATGAGGTGGAGCTGCAGCAAGCGACTAGCATATATGGTGGCTAACATACGCAAATGAGAGCGAGAAGAGAAGGCAAAGCACGGTCGATAAAGGTATGATCAAGAGGTGATCCTAGACTACCTACGTCAAGCATAACTCCAACAACCGTGTTCACTTCCCGGACACCGCCGGAAAGAGACCATCACGGTTACACACGCGGTTGATTCATTTTAATTAAGGTCAAGTTCAGGTTTTCTACAACCGGACGTTAACAAATTCCCATCTGCCCATAACCGCGGGCACGGCTTTCGAAAGTTCAAATCCCTGCAGGGGTGTCCCAACTTAGCCCATCACAAGCTCTCACGGTCAACGAAGGAATAGACCTCCACCCGAGACGTTCCGATCAGACTCGGTATCCCGGTACAACAAGACATTTCGACAGGGTAAAACTAAACCAGCAACACCGCCCGAATGTGCCGACAAATCCCGATAGGAGCTGCACATATCTCTTTCTCAGGGCACACTCAGATGAGACTAGCTACGAGTAAAATCAACCCTCAAGTTTCCCCGAGGTGGCCCCGCAGGCAGCTCAGTTCGGACCAACACTCAGAGGAGCACTGGCCCGGGGGGGTTAAAATAATGATGACCCTTGGGCGCGCGACCCCCAAGGGAAAAGAAAAGGCTAGGTGGCAAATGGTAAAACCAATGTTGGGCATTGCTGGAAAAGCTTTACTAAGGCGAACTGTCAAGGGGTTCCCATTATAGCCCAACCGCGTGAGGAACGCAAAATCCGGGAACATAACACCGATATGACGGAAACTTGGGCGGCAAGAGTGGAACAAAACACCAGGCATAAGGCCGAGCCTTCCACCCTTTACCAAGTATATAGATGCATTAATTAAATCAGATATATAGTGATATCCCAACAAGTAAATAAATATTCCAACAAGGAACGGCCTCCAAACTTCACCTGCAACTAGCAACGCTATAAGAGGGGCTGAGCAAAGCGGTAACATAGCCAATCAATGGTTTGCTAGGACATGGTGGGTTAGAGGTTTGACATGGCAATTTGGGAGGCTGACAAGCAAATGGTAGGCATCGTAGCATTGGCACAGCAAAAGAGCGAGCATCTAGCAAAGCAAAGATAGTAGTGATTTCGAGGGTATGATCATCTTGCCTGAGATCCCGCAAGGAAGAAGAACGAGTCCATGAAGAAGACAAACGGAACATAGACGAACGGATCCTCACAAACGCGACGTTAACGGAGCCAACCCGAAGAAGCAACACCGGAAAAGAGCAAACAACAAAGTAAACAACCACCACATAATCATGGTAGGATGCACAATCAAGTATGATGCATGTCCGGTTTAAGTATGCATGGCATGGCAAAGTGCACAAGCACTCCTACAAATTAAGTGGAGCTCAATATGCATCGGGATGCATATTGACAAAACACCACATCAATTATTTAGTTCTCTCTCGTTTATGTACCCCAACAATATTAAATGTTGATTAACATGGCAAGAGGTGAAGCACAACAAAACTACCTATCTAGGCAAGTTTAAATGAGGCCGGAAGCAATGAACAACAATTCCGAAAAATCCTAATATGCATAATTTAAGGTTTGGTACTGTTCTGCCCTAAACATTATTTTAGAGTTGTTAAACATGCAAGATGAGTGCACCATGTTAAACTAGGCATTTTTCTACCCCAATTACATATAAAGATTATTAAAATCGGAGTTACGGTTATTTAGTTATGAATTAAATCATTTTAGCATGGCATAGGAGCAAATTAATGAAAACAACATTTTAAATATTTCAAACATAGATGAAAGTTGGATATTATTAATCCACACAAAATTCTGAGCAAGTTTCATATATAAATCATTTTAATCCGATGCACCATTTGTGAGTTATTATATGCATGAAGAAAAGGGTCTAAACTGAAAAACAGCAGTATCCTGGAAATTAGCTAAAATCATAGAGACTGAAAAAAAACATCCACGGGCTGAAACTGGTTGGCCCATCAGTGCACAGGAGGGGCTGGGGGTTCTCACATTGGGCCAAGCCCATCTGAATCCGTCGCTGGGCAGGGTGGCGCTGCGAAGCTGGGCCATTCGGGGCATGGCCCAGGTGGAGGTGCGTGAGGAGGCAGCCTGGCAGGATCGAATCGAAGCAGAGGCTGAGCGAGGCCGGTTGGGGAGGTCGGACGCGGGCCTGCTGGAGCCTGGCGCGGCTGGGCTTGGGTCTTGACTCGATCGAACGAGGAGGAGAAGGGGGCACGGTCAACGCTCGAGGACGAGCGGGCGAGCGGGCGCCTCATCCTGGAAGAAGCAGGGGACGCAGGCAGAGGCAGGTGTTCGGCAGCGCTCCTCCGCGCGGATCGGGACGACGGCGATGGCTTGGCGTGTCTCCGGCGAAGGAGGGAGGCGGATCCCATCGAAGATGGAAGGATCCGGGCGGTGGGGGCCGGATCCCACCGGATCCGTCGCCGGATCCGTCGCCGGAGCAGGGCGGCAGCAGGGAGCCAACGACGAACTCCAAGGCGGTGGCGGCGAGGAGCGCTGCAGGGGAGAGGAGAGAGGTTAGGGAGAGGCAGGGAGATGTAGAGGAGGGCGGCGGAGCTGGCCTGAGGCTCGGCAGCGGCGGAGATGACCGGTTGGGCTGCCACTCGGGTTGGCGTGGCAGCGAGGCAAAGGAGCTCGTGCTCCTTGGCGACGGGAGGCTCGAGGACGGCGTCGCTGCACCGACGGGATGCAGGTGCGGCTCGCAGATCGAGGTAGGTGGATGGATCGGAGGAGTTGCACCGGTTGGTTGGGCGGAGGAAAACGAGGAGGAGAGGGATCCCGAGGTGGATCGAAGGATTGGTCCGGTGGGGAAAAACAAGGTGGACCTCGGGCTCGGTGGTTGGTGGGATGGGGATCCCGAGCTGGGGCGGCGGCTAGAGGATCCAAATAGTCTAGGAGTGGACTATATATATGGCAAAGAGTAAAAGTTTAGGGACTAATCTGTCCCTCTAATTAAAATTGGATGGTCGAGGATAAATAGCTTAGGAAAGTCCAATGAGAAACCGATGATGTTTTGTAGATGTTTGGGGATGATCCGGACACAACGGTGGCGACAGTCCGGGTCAGGTTCCGGGACAGCTTTCGGACGTGCGCGAGGAGGGTCGCGGGCTGACGAGAGAGGTTAGGTTGGACCTGGCGGTAGGAGGTAGTGCAGAAGGCAGAGGGCTGAGAAGAGAGAAGAGGAGAGGCCCGGCGACTGTTTCCGGAGACCGAAAACGTCCGACGAAAAGACCGGCTATACTGCCGCTATAGTTAATCGTTGGGGCGTCAAACAAACTCCGAATGCGATGAAACTTGACAGGCGGTCTACCTATACTATAACAAGACCGCACGCCAACTCTCATCCCATTCCGAGAACATTTTCCGGCCACTAATAAAATAATATCTCGGACATGCCGCGGGCGCGTGCAAGTGTGGTTGGGCTCAGAACGGACAATAGAGAGAACGAGGAGACCGGAACAGATGCAAGTTTTAAAAACATGATGATGCAATGCACATGATGACATGATATGCAATGCATGACACGCAAGCAATGACAAGGCAACAACAGCGAATAACAGGAAGACAACTGGCACATCGGTCTCGGGGCGTTACATGTCGCCTAACATGTCATATCATATTTCTTTCTTTATAGCATGGACATTTGGACTGTTATATTGTTCATAGCAATAGTCTAGTTTTGACATGATAATTTAAATCCTCAAGCATATCAACAAGCAACCATGTCTTTCAAAATATCAATGCTAAAGTAAGCTATCCCTAGCCCATCATGCTCAACCATTGATCCATTCATTAAACACACTCACATATTAGCTATGTCCAATACTCAAGTACGATCATATTGCCTCCTAGTTGGTGCTTTTATAAAAGAAGATGGAGACTCAAATTCAAAAAAAATTGCATAAAATAAAAGAAAGGCCCTTCGCAGAGTGAAGTAGGGATTTGTAGAGGTGCCAGAGCTCAAAGCGAAAAACTTAGAGATAAAAACATTTTGGGAGGTGTATCCATCCCAGCAACGAAAACGACTTAGAGTTCCCAATACTTTCCATGCTTAGATATATCATAGGCGGTTCCCAAATAGAAAATAAAGTTTATTCCTTTATCCACCATACTTTCACTTTCCATGGCTAAACGTATCCACAGGTGCCCTCCATACCAACACTTTCCAAGGAATTTATTATTTGACAACATAAAGTAAATTCATTTTTTTGCATTTCGGGACTGTGCATCCCTAATACCTTTGCCTTACTCTCGTGCAATGACAAGTGAATAAACACTCATCTTGATAATACCACATCTAGCACGGAAAATATTAGCCACCCCTCACCGCTCTGCGAGCGAAACAAACACACAGAAGAGAAGTTTATTTTTGAAAATTAGAGATGGCACATTCAAATTTTCTTAGAACGGCAAAAGAATACCGCATATAGGTAGATATAGTGGACTCATGTGGCCAAAATGGTTTAAAGGTTTTTGGATGCACAAGTAGTGATCATACTTAGTGCAAAATGAAGGCTACCAAAAGATTGGGAAGCAACCAACCAAGAAACGAATAATCTCATAAGCGAGCATTAAGGATAACTAACACTGAATAATGCACCATAAGTAGGATATAATTTCATTGCATAACTATTGACTTTCGTGCTTCCATAGGGAATCACAAACCTTAACACCAATATTCTTACTAAAGCATAATTACTCATCAAGATGACTCACATATCACATCATCATATCTCAAAACTATTACTAAAAATCAAGTTTATTTTGTCCAATGATCTTCATGAAAGTTTTTATTATATCCTTCTTGGATATCTATCACTTTGGGACTAATTTTCATATGTTGCTTTTGACAAGCTCAAAAAAATATAAGTGAAGATCATGAGCATAATATTTCTTTCTCTCAAATTAATTTAAGTGAAGCAAGAGAGAATTTCTTGAAAATTTACTAACTCTCAAACAAATCTAAGTGAAGCAAGATAGCATTTCTTCAAAAATACTAAGCACACCGTGCTCAAAAAGATATAAGTGAAGCACAAGAGCAAGTCCATAGTTCATAAAAATTTAAGTGAAGCACTAGAGCAAGTCCATAGCTCATAAAAATTTAAGTGAAGCATAGAGAGCAATTCTAACAAGTCATGGCATAATTTTGGCTCTCTCAAATAGGTGTGCCCAGCAAGGAATCAAGACTTAAAACACAAAATAAAACAAGCAAAGACTCAAATCATACAAGACGCTTCAAGCAAAACACATAGTATGTCACGAATAAAAATATAGTTTCGAGTAAAATACCGATGGTCGTTAGAAGAAAGAGGGGATGCCACTCGGGGGCATCCCCAAGCTTAGTTGGTTGCTCGTTTTTGGATAATAGCTTGGGATGTCGTGGCATCCCCAAGATTAGGCTCTTTTACTCCTTATTCCTTCATCCATCGTAAGATAACCCAAAACTTGAAAACTTCAATCACACAAAACTCAACAAAACCTTCGTGAGATCCGTTAGTATATAAGAATAATATATCACTATTGTATGTATCAAACCCATTCATATTTTGTTCTTGCATTATATCTATTGCATTCCAACTTTTCTATGGCAAAAACTCATCAAAGAAAACCATAGAGCCATCAAAATAAGCACACAACACAAAGAAAACAGAATCTCTCAAAACAGAACAGTCTGTAGCAATCTGACTATTTCGAATACTTTTGTAACTCCAAAAATTCTAAAAAATTAGGAAGACCTGAGAAATTTGTGTATTGATCTACCATGAGTGGAATGGGTATTTTATTGATCTCTGGTAAAAAATGAAAATTATTTTCATGAGCACAAAAGTTTCTATTTTTCAGCAAGATGAAACAACTATCACCCAAGAAGATCCTAAAGGCTTTACTTGGCACAAACACTAATTAAAACATAAAAACACAATCATAACAGTAGGATAATTGTGCTAAAACTCAAAAACAGGAAGCAAAAAGCAAAAATAAATTTTATTCATTGGGTTGCCTCCCAACAAGCACTATAGTTTTACGCCCTTAGCTAGGCATAAAGCAAGGATCTAAGTTTTGTCATCTTTGCCGAACTCTTCAATCAAACACTTAGAATCCTTCAGAGATTTAGCATAAAGAATTTCAATATCAACACTTCTAGGAATAAATTCAAATATTTCATTCTTGCATAAAGGATCTCTTATCACTTTAACAAAATCCGGGTGAATACCAATCATCTTAAGATCTTCTTTGTTACTATTACTCGAGGTTGCACCCTTGTTCTTGGAGGCTCTACCAATTTTAACGGGAGTTTTTTTGATAGTTCTAGCAGAAGCGAAAGCCGTGCTTAGATTACTAAAAATTTCTTCTAATTTATCAATCCGAGAAGGGCTTTCTTCTATTCTTTCATGAATTGTGGTACCATTTTCGCTTAACAACTTAAGAATATCCCCCGCTTCTGATCCCATATTGGTGGAAAAATTATGTATCTTTTTATCTATAATTCCCATATGATCTTCGGTGAGCATTTTCTTTTCAATAGCATCTAGTCTTTCCATAACATGCTCAAGAGTCAAAGTTGTTTCATTAATCATGAGGGGTGGTGAGCCCACTAAATTTCACATAGCATTGAAGGCATCAAGAGAAGGACACATTAAGAAATTTCCACCGGTAATCGTATCAAGGAAGAATCTATACCAAGTGGTGATGCCAACATAAAAACAATGAAGAAGAACAACGGTGGATTGCCTAGTGGTGGGAAGGGGCTGATGCCTTCCCACCCACCCATGTTCAAGGCATGGTACTTGCAATTTGGGTTTGTTGCACGAATTATACTGTAGGGTGTTCCCTTACAGTCTTTCTGTCAAAAAAAACAACAACAGTGGATTGCTTACGGGTAGATCTATTATGAGCACTTGAAAATCCTATACCAAGCATCTTTTAAATTTTCTCCTCCCCTTTGTTTAAAGTTAAGAACTTCGTTCTCGGGAGTGCAAGAAATAGGGGAAGGACTATCCATAATGATAATAATGGCAAACAAGGTTGCACACAAAAATGATCCGGCAAGAAAACGGCGAATGGAAAAGAGGGGCGAATAAAACGCCAATTTTTGTGAAGTGGGGGAGAGGAAAACCAGAAGCAAATGGCAAATAATGTAAATTGCGAGGTGATGAGATTTGGGATTAGGAACCTGGTATATGTTGAAGATCCTCCCCAGCAACGGCACCAGAAATTCCTTTTGATGTCGCTTGAAGCTACGTCGGTATTTCGCAAAGAGGAAGGGATGATGCAGCACAGTGGTGGTAGGTATTTCCCTCAGATATGAAACCAAGGTTATCAAACCAGTAGGAGAACCAAGAAACACAACGTAAACAGCCCCTGCACACAGATAACATCCTCGCAACCCGACGTGTTAAAGGGGTTGTCAATCCCTTTTGGGTAACGGTGCCAGAAATTGGATCGTGATGGAAGAAAGTTATAATAGATTGAATTAAATAGATCGCAAATAAAATAAAGTGCAGCAAAGTATTTTTGGGTTTTTGGATAAATAGATCTGAAAATAAAAGCAAATGAAAGTAGATTGCAAAGGCAAATAATATGAGAAAGAGACCCGGGGGCTGTAGATTTCACTACTGGCTTCTCTCGAGAAAAATAGCAAAGCGGTGGGTGAACAAATTACTGTTGGGAAATTGATAGAACTTAAAATACTCATGACGATATCCAGGCAATGATCATTACATAGGCACCACGTCCAAGATTAGTAGACCGACTCCTGCCTGCATCTACTACTATTACTCCACACATCGACCGCTATCCAGCATGCATCTAGTGTATTAAGTTCATGAAGAAACGAAGTAATGCAATAAGAACAATGACATGATGTAGACAAGATCTATCTATGTAGAGATAGACCCCATCATTTTATCCTTAGTAGCAATGATACATACGTGTCGGTTCCCCTTCTGTCACTGGGATCAAGCACCGTAAGATCGAACCCACTACAAAGCACCTCTTCCCATTGCAAGATAAATAGATCAAGTTGGCCAAACAAAACCCAAATATTGGAGAAGAAATACGAGGCTATAAGAGATCATGCATAAAAGATATCAAAGAAACTCAAATACTTTCATGGATATAAAAAGATAGATCTGATCATAAACTCAAAGTTCATCGGATCCCAACAAACACACCGCAAAAGAGTTACATCATATGGATCTCCAAGAGACCATTGTATTGAGAATCAAGAGAGAGAGAGAGAGAGGGAGGGAGAGATGAAGCCATCTAGCTACTAACTACGAACCCGAAGGTCTATAAAGAACTACTCACGTATCATCGGAGAGGCACCAATGGAGGTGGTGAACCCCATCCGAGATGGTGTCTAGATTGGATCTGGTGGTCCTGGACTCTACGACGGCTAGATGAATATCTCGTTGACTCCCCTAGGGTTTTGGGAATATTGGGGTATTTATAGAGCAAAGAGGCGGCCCGGGGGGCACCCGAGGTGGGCACAATCCACCAGGGCGCGCCTGGGCCTCTTAGCGCGCCATGGTGGGTTGTGCCTCCCTCGGGGCACCCCCATGCACAACCAGGTCCCGTTGTGTTCCTTTTGGCCCATAAAATTCTTCGTAAAGTTTCATGGCATTTGGACTCCGTCCGATATTGATTTTCTACAATGTAAAAAACATGGAAAAAAATAGCAACTGGCACTTGGCACTATGTCAATAGGTTAGTACCAAAAAATGATATAAAATGACTGTAAAATGATTATAAAACATCCAAGATTGATAATATAACAACATGGAACAATAAAAAATTATAGATATGTTAGAGACGTATCAATAACCAGAGATTATGGTTCGATTTTTAAGCACAGTCGTCTATGTACAGACAAATCTTGAAGAAAATAATGGCACAAACATATGTAGGTCATCCAAAATCAATTGTCAAGTGCTGGCTAGGAATTATTAGAATGAACATTAACCCTAGTCGGATTACTAGAAGAAACCATTTGTACAGATGAAAATAAAGGGGGAAGCAGGAGTAACCAGAGAAACCCTAGGATCTATTTGACACATAAATGGGTATAGATGACTAACCAGTTGTCCGTCATCGTCGGAGTCGTCGCCGTAGTGGTCTTTGGAATCATCGCTGGGGTTATCGCCCGAGTTGTCACCAGAGTCGGTGTGGAACTCCACCTCCGGTTGTGGAAGCTCGATGCGTCGACGACGTCAGTGTGCAGCGATAACTCGACGCCGGTGACGACAACCTCTGTCTCCATCTACACGCCATACTCCAGTGCTTCAGAAGCCTCGGCGTCGCCACTCCCTCCGATGGGGTGCTTCGGCGGCATCCTCATACACTTACGGCTTTGAGGACTGAGAGCGGCGTCGAGGATGCAAGCGGAGAGAGGATTGTGTGTGCGGCGAGGATGGGGGGCGGCCGCTTGGGCACACCATTAATATAGAGTAGTGGGAGAGAGGCGGGTGGCAATCAAATCACTGGCTCGCCTCCCGGTGAGCCTGCGCACCGGACTGCTCGCATGCCTACCGTCGTTTCACACAACTACTCGCATGCCTCCCGATGACACTGCGCAGCGAGCACGCCTCTGTCAATTCAAAAACCTGCACGCACGCCTCCCGGTCTGCCTGTGCGATGGACTGCCAACATGCACCCCATCAACTCACGCCTGCTCGCACGACACACGGGTCGTGTGGCGGCACGTATATTGTTTTTCTATTTGAATGATTAATGTTGCCACTTTATTACTTAACCGAAGCATGGCACATATCCATTGTTGGTCTAACGCTCACAGTTCAAATAAATAATCCATTTGGGATATTGGTTCCTAATTATTAATAATCTCCCGTTTGTAATTAGATAAAGATTACATCAAAACTGGTCTCAAATTTGACAAAAATAAAGTACAATGCCACTTTGTATTGGTGTCCATATGACAACACGATAAGTTTCATGAACTTCAAATAAGTTTTGGATGTACTAGAATTTAAAAATCAAGATTCTCAATGTTTGAAATTTCTTGCACGGGGAGTAAAACATGCACCTAGTGAGACACATGTGTTTTTGCAATCCATTTAGGTGCATTGTCACGTGTGCATGTAGCTCAAATTTGATTTTTCACATTATACCCGTAGAAAATCGATCAATTAATGTACTAAAATGTCTTAATGATCTCTGTTTTTTTAAATTAAAACGTCCTTCCTTTGTTAACATGCATCATAGTTGCGGTAGATTCGCGGTGTGTGTGTGGGTGTGCACGTCTGGGGGGTGGCGAGTGGCTCGTAGTATACTACGAGTTGTGAGCCACCGTGTGGGTTGGTTGTTTTGTTAGGCAGGTGCCACATCAGAGTCGTGAATTCGTTATTTAAAACATTACACAATCCTTTCATGCATACATGTTTTGGCCACATGTAGTCGATGGTTGTCCTACACGACACTCGATACTCGCGCGTGACGCTTTGTATGGGCCAACGAGGTCATCGTCCATCACTTTGATGAACAGCCGACAGTGAGGTTAATTTGACCAGCAAGGTAGAATCTTTTTTGTTTGTGTTATGGTGGTATATAGTACGCCTCGAAGAGGTGGGAGGGGACTAGCATATATACTATACGTACACGTCCATGAACAAGTACACCTCACTCAGTGTCGGGACTTTTCGGTTTCCGAGGCATGTGCCACATCAAAGTTGTGAAAATGGCTATTCAAACATCACACAACACCTCTTTGGCCCACATGCATGCAGGCGGTAGTTATCCTAGCTAGGACACTCACGTGTGATGCTTCCATCTATGGGCCCACAAGGCCATCATCGATGCATGCATCACTTTGACCTACATCGATAGAGGTTAATTAATTTCACCATCGAGGAGGATTCTTTTTGGGTTGTATTATGGTAGGAGCATATAGTATGCATCGAAGAGGGGAAGGGGACCATCATATGTAGTACGCTTCATGAACCTCGCTCTGTGTGGGGGGTTTACGGTTTTCTAGGCATGTAGCACATCAAAGTTGTGCATTTTGGGTATTCAACATATGTTTAACCCACATGCAAAGTGATGGTGGTTTTCCTCTCGCATCAACTTAAGAGATTATCAGCGATATTGATGCTTTCCATCTGTGGGCCTACTTGGTCCATCACTACTTTTTGCCTGACAATGAGATAGGTTAATTTGACTTAGGAGGGATTATTTTTTTTCTTGTAATATGGTATATATATAGGTCATGCTCTAGGATGACATGATACAGTTTGAGCACACACACATGCATGTGTACGCATGAATCCCTCCCATCGAGTCGAAGTGGCTAGTACAACGACATGTCATGAACCAATCTCGCCATGTGTGGGGACTGTACGATTTTCGACGCACACGCCATAGCAATGTTGTGAAATGGTATTCAAACATGCATGCACGCATCACCTCCATACATATGCATGTAGTGGTTGTCTTCGAACGGTACACTCCCTCACGTGGTTACCGGTGACAAGCTTATATATATATTCGTGGGCCTGCATGGACATCCATGATCACGTTGACCGACAACAAGATTGGTTACCATGGCGGATTCTTCCTTTGGTTCATGTTATCGTAGTATAGGTCATGGTGAGATTCAGACCTAATTAAGTTTGAGCGCATATGCTATGCACGCATGCATACAAGAATCCCCGTCGTCGGCTTGAAGTGTGGTGTAACATACATATGCATCGTCAACCTAATAACCCACACTCGGTGTGGGGATTTCTAGTTCAAAATCACGATGCCACATCAAAGTTGTTCCATTGTGTATTTAAAAAAACACCTCTCCATACATGCATGCAGTAGTTGTCTTTGGGGACTGGCTACTTGCGTGATTATTGGCGAGCTAGCCCATCTTCGGGGTCGCATGGACGGCCATCACTTTGACCAACAACAAGAGAGAGGTTGTACGACCAAGGTTGATTATTCTTGGTCCATTTTATGATCCATCTTGGCGAGATGCCTCTCTGGCCCGCCAACTGAAACTGTGTGGGGGGTGCTACTTCACACTTTGCTAGGTGAACCTCGGTTGGAGCATGCATTCATAGCTTAAGATTCCCTTCGTGCGGACACGAGGGGGGAGCTTATAGCTAGTTCACACTTTGCTAGGTGAACCTCGGTTGGGGGGCATGCATTCATAGCTTAGGATTCCCTTCGTGCCGACACAAGGGGGGAGCATGCATTTATAGCTTAGGATTCTCTTTGTGCCGACACAAGGGGGCATGCATTCATAGCTTAGGATTCCTTCATGCCGGCACGAGGGGGGCTGCTACCTCTTGAGCTTGCGTTGGTTTTCCCCTTGAAGAGAAAAGGGTGATGCAGCAAAGTAGATTAAGTATTTCCCTCAGTTTTGAGAACCAAGGTATCAATCTAGTAGGAAACAGCGCGACAAGCCAGCGAATACCTGCACAAACAAACATCAACTTGCACCCAACACGATAAGGGGTTTTCAATCCCTTCACGGTTATTAGCAAAGTGAGGTATGATATAGATGGATAAACGGTAAAGTAATATTTTTGGTATTTTTGGTTTATTGAACGGAGAGTAAAAGATTGCAAAGAAAGTAAATCAGAAACTTATATGATGGAAAATAGACCCGGGGCATAGGTTTCACTAGAGGCTTCTCTCAAGATAGAAACTATTACGGTGGATGAACAAATTACTACCGAGCAATTGATAGAAAAGCGCAAAGTTATGACTATATCTAAGGCAATGGTCATGAATATAGGCATCATGTTTGTGTCAAGTAGACCGAAACGATTCTGCATCTACTACTATTACTCCACACATCGACCGACTCCTGCCTGCATCTAGAGTATTAAGTTCATAAGAACAGAGTAATGCATTAAGATGACATGATGTAGCAGAATTAACTCAAGCAATATGATGAAAACCCCATCTTGTTATCCTCGATGGCAACAATACAATATCTGGCTTGCTTCCCCTATTGTCACTGGGAAAGGACACCGCAAGATTGAACCCAAAGCTAAGCACTTCTCCCATTGCAAGAAAAAACAATTTAGTTGGCCAAACCAAATCGATAGTTCAAAGAGACTTGCAAAGATATCAAATCATGCATATAAGAATTTAGAGGAGATTAAAATAATATTCATTGATAAGCTAATCATAAATCCATAATTCATCGGATCTTGACAAACACACCGCAAAAGAATATTACATCGAATAGATCTCCAAGAACATCGAGGAGAACATGGTATTGAGAATCAAAGAGAGAGAGAGAAGAAGCCATCTAGCTACTAGCTATGATGGACACATAGGTCTGTGGTAAACTACTCATGCTTCATCAGAGAGGCAATGGTGTTGATGTAGAAGCCCTCCGGGATCGAATCCCCCTCCGGCAGGATGCCAGAAAAGGTCCCTAGATGGATCTCACGGGTATAGAAGGTTGCAGCGGTGGAAAAGTGGTTTTGTGGCTCCCCTAGAAGTTTTCTGGGTATATGAGAATATATAGGAGGAAGATCTAGGTTAGGGGGGCATCGAGGGGCCCACAAGGTCGGGGGTGCGCCCTACCCCCCTGGGTGTTCCCTCCACCCTTGTGGCTGCCTCGTGGCTCTTCTGACTTGCACTCCAAGTCTCTTGGGTGTCTTCTGGTCCAAGAAAAATCATCGGGAAAGTTTTATTCCATTTGGACTCCGTTTGATATTCCTTTTCTGTGAAACTGTAAAACAAGGAAAAGCAGAAACTGGCACTAGGCTCTAGGTTAATAGGTTAGTCCCAAAAATCATATAAAATATCATATTAATGCATGTAAAACATCCAAAACAGATAATATAATAGCATGGAACAAACAAAAATTATAGATATGTTGGAGATGTATCAGGGGCATGCATTCATAGCTTAGGATTCCCTTCGTGCCAACACAAGGGGAGGCTGCTAGCTACTTCGCACTTTGCTAGGTCAATCTCGGTGACGGCGGGGGGGGGGGGGGGTGCATTCATAGCTTAGGATTCCCTTCATGCTGACATGAGGGGGGGGCAAACAATATCGTGCGCTTTGCGAGATAGGTGCCACATCAAAGTTGCACTTGGTAGCAAACCACCCTTTTCATACATAAATTTAGTCCACATGCAAGCGTGTTCGTGTTCTGACCCTCTCCCGCGTCATTTTTTGCCAAATTTATGAACATTAGACAAGTCAGATAATGCAACAGAGATGGTTCACTCAAACTAACCATGTGCCACGCCGGTGCGCCTGTCACACACACATCCGCACAGTACATTGGGCTCCAAGAGGGCACGAGGCCTCCACTCTCAAAAATATCTACCCGCCTGCAGCTTTTTCTATTTGATAACACACGGTTATTGTGTTTCGACCGTGTGTGATGTTTCTTGTTCCCAATCCCTCCTGCATCCCTCGAAAATATCTGCCCACCTCAAGGGTTTTTCTGTTTCATAACACACGGTAGTTATCTCCGGACCGTGTCTGATGTTTCTTGTTCTCAATCCTGCTTGCATCCCTCAAAAATATCTGCCCGCCTCGAGGGTTTTTCTATTTCATAACACATGGTTGTTATCCCCAGAACGTGTGCGATGCACCATCATCAAAATTTTCAATAGCCCTGGCATTTCACTCCTGCGTTTGACTCTCGTGTAGTAGAATTTCAGTACCCGCATCATTTCCTCAAACACACCCCCGCCCCCTCCACACACACACATACCAAAACCTCCTCGGGCACGCACACACACACCCCCCCTTCCCTCACTCGAAACCCTAGCAAGCCCCCCCCCGCCGCCGCAAGGCCTCCATTGTCAACATCTGCCGGTTTGCCCGTGCAGCTTACCCATCGATCTCCATACCCAGGCCGCCATGAGTTTCTTAGATGACGTCTGCCAAATGCCCCTTTCCCACAGATTCCCATCCCCATCACGATCCCCCGCTCCAGAGCATCATAGCCTAAGCCCAGATACACTTCCCGTGGAGCTCAAGGAGCGACTGGCCCAAAAGAGGTGTATCGTGGTCTCTTCACCCGATGTCGCCGAGGAAGCTGACGACCATTACTAGCGGCAGGCACTCAAGCAGTGGGCTAGATTATGCGGGTATGTCGCGGACGCCGACTACGATATCAAGGTCATCGACAGCAACAGCCTAAGGCGGGCTATGTCATAGGTTAAGTGGCCCACCCCCAACCCCTCGGGTTCAACCACCGTCGATCTCACCCATGGCCCCACCGCTGATCTTCTTTGGCTTGCTGTCAACAGTTTTCCATCCTACATCGCCATCGAGCCCCTTTTGTCATTTCTGAAGGACACATTCTGCGACGCCGACTTGGGATCCATAGCTTCCAAGTCAGACCTCATCGACAGCGACCACGAGGAGGGCACCCTCTCCGGCTCTTCCAGGGGGAAATAGCCCATCTGCTCTTCCAAGGGAAAAGAGCTCATCTGTGACATTAGGGAGGGCACCCTACAGCCGTGCTCTTCCCACGGGAATGAGCCCATCTGTGACAAGTGAGGAAACCCATGATTTGTTTTGCCATGCCTCTTCACAGGGGTGAACCCATGATTTGTTTTGTCGAGTCCCTTTTGTAGTGTAGTGAGAATATGTCCAGTTTAATTGCTATATTTGGTTGTTTGCAGTATGTCTTGTTTATTTCAGTTGTTCACAATGTGATGCTCTACATGTGCAATTATTTACTGTGCAGTACATTTCATCAATCCTTTTTTAAACATACCGATAGGAATGCATATTTTTGCTTGCTGTTAAGCCTGTTATAGCTAGCATATGCCTCTTTTAAAGTTTTTTGATTGTTCAGTTGTTTGTAGTTAGCATATGTCCAGTTAAAATGCTATCTTTGGTTGTTTATAGCATGCCTTGTTTATTCCAGTTATTCACAATGTGATGTTCTATATGTGCAAGTATGAACTGTGCGGTTTAATTTCATCAGTACTAGTTTCAACAATACCACTATGAATGACTAGATTTGGTTGCTGCATCTTGTAGTTAACACGCCTTTCTATTTTTATTTAACAATAACAAGTGTACTTAGACCGGCACAATACCAGTTTGAATGACTATGTTTGCTTATTGTTAAATGTTAGGCCCGTTGCAGTTAACACACCTTTCCACTTGTTTTTCTTTACTAGTGTGCTTAAACCTGCACACTGAAGCTATCTTTTCGAGATTATTTTGTCTGCCATGGATAATTTTGGTTGATGTTTAGCCTATTGTGCTTAACATGCCTCTCGATGTACATACACATGACAATTTTGGGAACGACTGATGTTTTCCATCAAGGTTAGTTTATCCCATGGATTATATATACTCACTGTTCAGGATATCGGTAGCTGGTACCATATAGGCCGGGGCTGATAAGGGACTAATCGGTGAATAAGACTTTTAACTAAATATATTTGTAGCACATTTATCGTTAGGTTAAATAGGGACATATGTAATATATCTGAGGCTACATAGCAACATGCACTGTACTTAATGTCTAAATATGCAATCCTAGGCTACATAGCAACAAGGAAGAGTGTTACCTTAATGTTCTGATGATGTCTAGATATACGTAGAAGAGCAGCAGCAACAACAATAACAACAACAACACAACCATGTTTGGATACTCAACTTAGCTAGAGGTTAAAGTTAGTTTCTAGCTCATGACTAACCCTGAACTAACTCCATCCAAAGAGGTGTTTGGACGACAGGGTTAGATTGGCAATAAATGCACTAGGAGAACTAGCTCCAATTAGCACCTCTTGGGTTGGGCGGGTTAGATGCAACTAGCTCAAATTAGCCCTCATGTTTGGATATACTTTAGGGCTATTTGAGCCCGAACTGTCTCAAACTAACTCTAACCCATGGATACCGCAGTTAATCAGCCGATAATTTGTAAGAATGCAATAAACTCCTTCCGGCCCATAATATAAGATGTTAATTCATCTAATATGTGAGTATATTGGATGTTATAATATATTATAAAAGAGTGTTGTACTACATCATTGTGCAATTGTTGTTTAGCTTCTAATATTAACTTGGTGCTTTTAGGTACATATGTCATTGGTAAAGATCCGTGCTTCGACCCTTTATACGTGTGGGGCAATGAGATATAGATGAACCAACATCAAGTGAGGAAGCTGATAAAGATTGTTAGTAAAATGGGTCAAAAGATGGCAATTAAACTATTTGTTTACACTTTATCCAAGACAACAACGAACTGCGGGATGGTAAGTAAGAACTCTGCAGCCTTCTTTTTACTGCCCATAATGAGTTGTGTGTTAGATGACAATGTCTGAATCTTTTTCCTTTGCAGTGGTTGCCAAAGCAGTTTACTCAAGATTACCTCTCAAACTACATGATTGGTGGGCATGCAAAGGTTAAAGTATTTCTACCAGAACACGATGATTATCTAGATGTTTTCATGAAGACCGTGAAGGATGGGCGGTCGACCATCACAAGGGGTTGGACTAGAGTCGTGTGTGCCTTCTGCATGGAGGAGGGCACAATATGGGCATTCCGCTTCACCTTCTTCAGCAACCAGAATGTATTTCACCTCTTTATTTACCGTCTTTAATAGTACAATTATACAACTGTGGTTCATCATTCTTTATTTGGTTCTTATATAATTCTTGAACATATGTACCAATGAATCGAATAATGCATTGGTTGTTTGAACGTGATGGATATGAATAAAGCTACAACATACATTCAAATTCAAATCCGGTACAATTTGAGATAGTTGGAGTTAAATTACGGTGAAATTACGCCCTCCAGGTCGTTATGGCACACACGGTTGGTAAAACACAAACGTTGCGATATACACCATAATCCGACACGGTTCACAGAGAGGAAACGTTCGCAAGCATGCACACAGTTGTCGTTAGCAAAAGCGTGTGCGATGTCAGACATTATCACAAACGGTGCAGGCAAACTAAACGTTTGTGTTAGTTGCCTTATCGTACACGATTCGCAACCATGAATTGTTTCTGATGAAGTATGCATCGTAAATGTTGCACCGCATAATAGCGTGTGCAATAGTTGTCGTGTACGACGATGTTACGATGGTCGGACGTTCCGTAATCCTATCCGACACTCGTACGACGATTAGCTAATCTTCTTAATTAGTTATCGCATATGGTTTGGGAAAAGCGAATGTGTGTGATTGTATGCTTATCATACATGTTCTATAATAGTGAACCATTTGTGATGGGCCACGCATCGTAAACGTAGCACCACAGAATACCCACTACTATGGCAATGCGAGCACAAATGAGTAGGAGTACTGTATGCTCCCCATCCCGACGGTTTCTGGGTCGTGTGGGAAGGACCTATCGCCCACACTCACTTGGCGACAGTTCCAAATGCCGTCGTGGAAAGGGGTTAAAAACCATTTCTATAGCATTGACGCGTACCAGTGAGGGGTTGTCAATCCCCTCACGGTTATTTGCAAAGTGAGATCTGATAGAGATGGATAAACGGTAAAGTAATATTTTTGGTATTTGGTTTATGGAACAGAAAGTAAAAGATTGAAAAGGAAGTAAATAGGAAACTAATATTGTAGATCGGAAACTTCTATGACGGAAAGTAGACCCATGGGCCATAGTTTTCACCAGAGGCTTTTCTCATGATAGAAAATATTACGGTGGGTGAACAAATTACTGTCGAGCAATTGATAGAAAAGTGCAAAGTTATGACGATATCTAAGGCAATGATCATGAATATAGGCATCACGTCCGTATCAAGTAGACCGACTCCTGCCTGCATCTACTACTATTACTCCACACATCGACCGACTCCTGCCTGCATCTACTACTATTACTCCACACATCAACCGACTCCTGCCTGCATCTACTACTATTACTCCACACATCGACCGACTCCTGCATGCATCTAGAGTATTAAGTTCATGAAGAACAGAGTAACACTTTAAGTAAGATGACATGATGTAGCGGGATAAACTCAAGCAATATGATGAAAACCCTATCTTGTTATCCTTGATGGCAACAATACAATATGTGCCTTGCTGCACATACTGTCACTGGGAAAGGACACCGCAAGATTGAACCCAAAACATAGCACTTCTCCCATTGCAAGAAAAACTAATCTAGTTGGCCAAACCAAATCGATAGTTCGAAGATACTTGCAAAGATATCAAATCATGCATATAAGAATTCAGAGGAGATTCAAATAATATTCATAGATAAGCTGATCATAAATTCACAATTCATCGGATCTCGACAAATACACCACAAAAAAGTATTACATCGAATAGATCTCCAAGAACATCGAGGAGAACATGGCATTGAAAATCAAGGAGAGAGAAGAAGCCATCTAGCTACTAGCTATGGACCCGTAGGTCTGAAGTAAACTACTCACGATTCATCGGAGAGGCAATGTTGTTGATGTAGAAGCCCTCCGTGATCGAATCCCCCTCCGGCAGGACGCCGGAAAAGGCCCCTAGATGGGATCTCATGGGTATAGAAGGTTGCGGCAGTGGAAAAGTGTTTTCGTGGCTCTCCTGGTTGGTTTTGGAATATTTGAGAATATATATAGGTGGAAGAAGTAGGTCAGTGGAGTCACGAGGGGCCCAGAAGGGTGGGGTCACGCCCTACACCCTGGGCGCGCCCTCCGTCCTTGTGGTCGCCTCGTGGCTTTCCTAACGTGTACTCCAAGTCCTCTAGGTGTCTTCTGGTCCAAGAAAAATCATCGCGAAAGGATATTCCTTTTCTGTGAAAATCTAAAACAAGAAAAAATAGGAACTGGCACTGGGCTCTAGGTTAATAGGTTAGTCCCAAAAATAATATAAAATACCATAATAATGCATATAAAACATCCAAAACAGATAATATAATAGCATGGAACAATCAAAAATTATAGATACATTGGAGACGTATCAATGGCGAGGCCTAGGAAGGGAACGACCTGGAGCCGGCGAAGACACAGCAGTGGATGCCCACGCGGAAGGGAGTACGAGGGTTCACTGGTTCGGCTGCGGTGTGAGGTTGTCATCGCCAGAGAATAACATGAGGTGTTGGTAAGTAGAGGAATGGCCTGGACGGCGATGGGAGTAGGGTGGGCCGGTGAGGCCTGCGCGGCAGCACAGCCGGCCACGGGAGGCGGTACCGCCGGCGGTGGTTTGGGCGGCTGAAGCATGAATATCTGATATTGAAGAAGCACCACAGCCGTTAGATGGACATTCAATGGCCACTGCTATTAGAATCGTGTGTTGACTATAAGTTGATAAAGACTTGCGTACGTGTCAACTTAGTAGGCCTACAAGTGACCATCACATCGGTGGTAGAGAACATATAGCTCATTTGTGATTTGTTATAATGTACAACCCATTTTTAAATTCAAATAGAATTTACTCAGCCCATTACTGTTTGTTAAAATTACAACCCATTTTCTAGTCAGGACAACGGTTTCAGCCAACCGCTCAAAAAAATTAACAAAATCTCCAACATTTTGATGGGATCCGAAATATTTTTAACCCGAAATTTAGAGTCAGATTAAATGTAATTTCAAAATAAATTTGTATTAGGTAAAAATCCAACGAAATTTTGCATGCACAACAAGTAATGAAATTAAAAATGTACCTGTTCAGTGCGTTTTTATATTTACAGCCAATTTTTTTAATTACAATCCATTTATTATTTCTAAAAGCGCATTTTCTTGGCAAGTCTAATGCGGCTTGGAGAATAATAAGTTGACCTGGGTTGGGTATTCCGCAAAAAAGAATAACTGTGCTAGCCATTTCACATTAAAAAATTAATATCTAGGCTGGATGTTTGGTCGACATAAAATAATAGCCTGGGCCAGACGGGCCACAACCTGCCCAGTTGATACCCTGCTCCTCTGAACAACAACAAAAACATCACTTAAGAAAAACTCTGCTCACACCTCAAAACCACAATTACTACTCGAGCTGTTGGGTCCCAGCTATCGGGCGCTCCTTGTGCAATTCTCTCGTTTATTGACTATTGACAATGGTGTGGGACTATGGTGTCAGGAAACCATGAGGAAGCAAAAAGAATTATAGTTGTATATACTTATAAGGAGGCACTTGCGTACGTGCGACTATGGCCCTGGTGGGATCCACTATCATCCTCTCCAATTAAAGTCATCTCCTGATTCCTCATGTTCGTTGACCATGTTGACAACGCGAGACGGTGGCGCCATGACGAGCACAACAACACGAAGGAAGACGGAGAGGGCCTCGCGAGCCCTGATGACCCACAAGTATGTGGGATCAACTGTAGCTCTTTCCGGTAAGTAAGAGTGTCGAACCCAATGAGGAGCAGAAGGAAATGACAAGTGGTTTTTAGCAAGGTAATGTCTGCAAGTGCTGAAATTGTAAGTAACAGAGTAGTTTGATAGCAAGATATTTTGTAATGAGAAAGTAATGATAATAGTAACAAAAGTGCAGCAAGGTAGCCCAATCCTTTTGAGGCAAAGGACAAGCCAAAACGGTCTCTTGTAGTAAGAAAAGCATTCTTGAGGGTACACGGGAATTTCATCTAGTCACTTTCATCATGTTGATTAGAAACGTGTTCGCTACTTTGATAATTTGATATGTGGGTGGACCGGTGCTTAGGTGTTGTTCTTACTTGAACAAACCTCCTACTTATGATTAACCCCCTTGCAAGCATCCACAACTACGAGAAAAGTATTAAGGATAAATCCTAACCATAGCATTAAACTTTTGGATCCAATCGGTCCTTATGGAATAGAGCTAAACTAAGGTTTAAGCTTCTGTCACTCTCACAACCCATCATCTAATAACTACTCCACAATGCATTCCCTTAGTCCCAAATATGGTGAAGTGTCATGTATCTGTTAGAAATATGCCCTAGAGGCAATAATAAAATGGTTATTATTATATTTCCTTGTTCATGATAATTGTCTATTGTTCATGCTATAATTGTGTTATCCGGAAATCGTAATACATGTGTGAATACATAGACCACAACATGTCCCTAGTGAGCCTCTAGTTGACTAGCTCGTTGATCAATAGATGGTTACAGTTTCCTAACCATGGACATTGGATGTCATTGATAATGGGATCACATCATTAGGAGAATGATGTGATGTACAAGACCCAATCCTAAGCATAGCACAAGATCGTGTAGTTCGTCTGCTAAAGCTTTTCTAATGTCAAGTATCTTTTTCCTTAGACTATGAGATTGTGCAACTCCCAGATACCATAGGAGAACTTTGGGTGTGCCAAACGTCACAACGTAACTGGGTGGCTATAAATTACACTGCGGGTATCCCCGAAAGTATCTGTTGGGCTGGCACGAATTGAGACTGGGATTTGTCACTCCGTATGACGGAGAGGTATCTCTGGGCTCACTCGGTAGGACATCATCATAATGAGCTCAGTGTGATCAAGGAGTTGATCACGGGATGATGTGTTATAGAACGAGTAAAGAGATTTGCCATAACGAGATTGAACAAGGTATCGGTATACCGATGATCGAATCTCGGGCAAGTGCTATACCGGTAGACAAAGGGAATCGTATACGGGATTGATTGAATCCTTGACATCATGGTTCATCTGATGAGATCATAGTGGAGCATGTGGGAGCCAACATGGGTATCCAGATCCCACTGTTGGCTATTGGCCGGAGAGATGTCTCAGTCATGTCTGCATGCCTCCCGAACCCATAGGGTCTGCACACTTAAGGTTCGATGACGCTAGGGTTATAGGGAATAGATGTACGTGGTTACCGAATGTTGTTCGGAGTCCTGAATGAGATCTCGGAAGTCACGAGGAGTTCCGGAATGGTCCGGAGGTAAAGATGTATATATGGGAAGTCAAGTTTCAGTCACTGGAAAGGTTTCGGAGTTTATCGGTATTGTACCAGGACCACCGAAGGGGTTCCGGGGGTCCACCGGGAGGGTCCACCTGCCCCGAAGGACCTAATGGGCTGTAGTTGGGTGGGAACGAGCCCCTTAGTGGGCTGGTGCACCCCCCCAAGGGCCCAAGGCGCCTAGGGTTTGAAACCCTAGGGGGCCGCTGCCCCCCCGGGGGCGGGTGCCCCCCCTAGTTGGAAACCCTAAGGGGGCCGCTGCCCCCCCCCTAAGGGACCGCCCCCCTCTAGATGGATATAGGGGGCGGCCCCCTCTCCCCTTCCCCCTATAAATAGTGGGGGGTGGGAGGGCAACCGCACCCTTTCTCCGGGCGCAGCCCTACCCCTCTCCCTCCTCGTCTCTCGCAGTGCTTGGCGAAGCCCTGCTGGAGTGCCACGCTCCTCCACCACCACCACGCCATCGTGCTGCTACTGGACGGAGTCTTCCCCAACCTCTCCCT